>NC_135993.1:5747219-5856330 GCF_053455715.1 Rhinoraja longicauda
ACTGTTGGCAGACCAATTTCCCTCCTGGAATCAATAAAGTTCTATCGTATCGTATCGTACATGGCAATAACTTAATCCGAATCAGAGTGGGGATACAAGAAACTGCAGTTGCTGGAATCTTGAACAAAATCAAAGTGCTGGAAGAACTCAGTGGGTCGGGCAGCATCTGTGGAAAGGGTTGGCAGATGACGTTTCGGGTAGAGACCCTTCTTCAGGCTCGATTCTGCAGCGTGCCTGCCCTCTTGTGGCCGACTTCAAGAACTGCTTAGACACAAGAGGCTGGAGTAACTCAGCGGGACAGGCAGCATCTCTGGGGAGAAGGAATGGGTGACGTTTCTGGTCGAACCTTTCTGACCGCTTGATCGAGAATTAGCACAAGACACAAAGTGCTTCGATCTGTCGTTTTCGCGCCTTGCCCTTCCATATCTCCGGACTCCCCCTCCCCCTGACTCTCAGTCTGGAAGAAGGGCCTTGACCTGAACGTCACCCATTCCTTCTCTCCAGAGGTGCTGCCTGACCCTCTGAGTTCCTCCGTCTCCCAGGAGTAGCTCAGCGGGTCAGGCAGCATCTGTGGAGGACATGGATAGGCGAGGGTTCAGGTCGGGACCCTTCTTCAGGCTGGGGTCCACAGTTAGTTGATATCGATTCTCTTTTCCATCACCCCACCAACTCTTAAAGCACCCCAACCACGACTCCCATCACAACACAGAGACATTTACTCTTCTTAATAGACAATAGGTGCAGGAGGAGGCCATTCGGCCCTCCGAGCCAGCACCGCCATTCAATGTGATCATGGCTGATCATTCTCAATCAGTACCCCGTTCCTGCCCTCTCCCCATACCCCCTGACTCCACTATCCTTAAGAG
Organism: Rhinoraja longicauda; assembly: GCF_053455715.1. NCBI lineage: Eukaryota > Metazoa > Chordata > Chondrichthyes > Rajiformes > Arhynchobatidae > Rhinoraja > Rhinoraja longicauda. The sequence continues at coordinate 5,748,086 of NC_135993.1, forward strand.
CTCTATCTAGCTCTCTCTTGAATGCATTCAGAGAATTGGCCTCCACTGCCTTCTGAGGCAGAGAATTCCACAGATTCACAACTCTGACTGAAAAAGTTTTTCCTCATCTCAGTTCTAAATGACCTACCCCTTATTCTTAAACTGTGGCCCCTTGTTCTGGACTCCCCCAACATTGGGAACATGTTTCCTGCCACTAACGTGTCCAACCCCTTAATAATCTTATACGTTTCGATAAGATCTCCTCTCATCCTTTCATCACATTTCTTAAGGAAATAATTCATTGAAAAAGCCTCCATCTTTCCCCTAACCTGAGGAACATTGAATTATCCAATTTTGGGTAACACTCCCGAGGTAATTCGGCAATATGCATGCAAGTTACTCCAGCATTTTGCGTTTATCATCGGTATAAATCAGCATCTGCAGTTCCTTCCTACACATTGCATCCCTCACTTGCCCTGGGTTTATCCTGACCCACCTCTCTTTTGCACTTTTCTCTTCCCCCCCCTCCCTCCCCCCACAACAAGACTGAAGAAGGGTCTCAACCCGAAATGTCACCTAGCCATTTCTTCCACAGATGCTGCCTGACCCGCTGAGTATACACTGGAATTTAGAAGGATGAGAGGAGATCTTATCGAAACGTATAAGATTATTAAGGGGTTGGACACGTCAGAGGCAGGAAACATGTTCCCAATGTTGGGGGAGTCCAGAACAAGGGGCCACAGTTTAAGAATAAGGGGTAGGCCATTTAGAACTGAGATGAGGAAAAACTTTTTCAGTCAGAGAGTTGTGAATCTGTGCAATTCTCTGCCTCAGAAAGCAGTGGAGGCCAATTCTCTGAATACATTCAAGAGAGAGCTAGATAGAGCTCTTAAGGATAGCGGAGTCAGGGGGTATGGGGAAAAGGCAGGAACGGGGGTACTGATTGAGAGTGATCAGCCATGATCACATTGAATGGCGGTGCTGGCTCGAAGGGCCGAATGGCCTCCTCCTGCACCTATTGTCTATTGTCTATTGCTCAGCACTTTGTGTTTTTGTCAAGGAACGTTTTGCTGGACATGAATCTAGATGATGGGGCAATATAGATTGGGACAATCAAACATGAATTTATTTTGCCTCAGTCCTATATTAGATGGTGGCCTTACTCATTTCGTCTTTGACCAGGAGAACCAAATCTCAGTAGAAAATATTGACCCTGTCTCAGTCACCTCTCCAACTCAGGAAGGCAGCAGAATCCTCTTTTAGTAAAAAAAAAATTAGATTTAGAGATACAGCGCGGAAACAGGCCCTTCGGCCCACCGGGTCCGCGCCGCCCAGCGATCCCTGCACACTAACACTATCCTACACACACTCGGGACAATTTTTACATTTTACCCAGTCAATTAACCTACAAACCGGTACGTCTTTGGAGTGTGGGAGGAAACTGAAGATCTCGGAGAAAACCCACGCAGGTCACGGGGAGAACGTACAAACTCCGTACAGACGTAAATGATGTCCTCAGTGAGAGGAAATAGCTCTGGTAATCGCACAGTCTCTTGCCCAGAGTAGGGTAATCGTGGACCAGAGGACAGAGGTTTGAGGTGAAGGGGGAAAGATTTAATAGGAACCTGAGGAGTAACTTTTTCCACACAAAGGGTGCTGGGGGTAGGGAAAGAGCTTCCAGAGGAGGTAGTTGAGGCAGGGACTATCACAATATTTAAGAAACATTTAGACAGGAACATGGAAACTCAAATTTCACTGTACCTTAATTGGTACATGTGACAATAAATCGATATTGGTATCTTGGATAAGACAGGTTTGGGGCGATATGGGCCAAATGCAGGCAGGCAGGACTAGTGTAGATGGGACATGTTGGTCAGTGCTGGCAAGTTGGGCCGAAGGGCCTGTTTCCACTATGAGAGCTGTATCAATCTATGACTTTGATGAAGTCGGGATGGGGTCAAGGTTGTGATGGGAGTTGTTGGGGGGGGAAGAGAGTTAAATCTCCACTGTCAGACAGAGGGCACGCAGAGTGCCAGACTCGTGTAAAGAACTTCATCCCCACACTGGGTTCGATCCCGACTACGGGCGCTGTCTGTACGGAGTTTGTACGTTCTCCCCTTGACCTGCGTGGGTTTTCTCCGAGATCTTTGGGTTTTCTCCCACACTCCAAAGACGTGCAGGTTTGTAGGTTAATTGGCTTGGTAGAAGTGTAAATTATCCCCAGTGTGTGTAGGGTGGTGTTAATGTGTGGGGATCGCTGGTCGGCAGGTACTGCATCTCTATGGACAATAGACAATAGGTGCAGGAGGCCATTCGGCCCTTTGAGCCAGCACCGCCATTCAATGTGATCATGGCTGATCATCCACAATCAGTACCCCCTGACTCCGCTATCTTTAAGAGCTCTATCCAACTCTCCCTTGAAAGCATCCAGAGAATTGACCTCCACTGCCCTCTGAGGCAGAGAATTCCACAGATTTACAACTCTCTGACTGAAAAAGTTTTTCCGTTCTAAATGGCCTCCCCCTTATTCTTAAACTGTGGCCCCTGGTTCTGGACTAAACTAAATTAAACTAATAGTGCTTTAATAAGCCGTTGAATAGGATTTGCTCCGCAGAGGAAGCACTTTCTCCCGATCCACTCATTCTGATCCGTTAATCTTCTTAAACACCTTGGTCAGAGGATCACTTAATCTCCCACACACAAAGACATGCTTTCCAATCTGCTTGTGACTTAATCCTCCAAACACTAGAGTCCTTCTTAACCTTATCTCTGTTTAGTTTAGAGATACAGGGCGGAAGCAGGCTCTTCGGCCCACCAAGTCGCACTGACCTGCGATCCCAGCACATTAACACTACCCTTAGATGGACACAAAATGCTGGAGTAACTCGGCGGGCCAGGCAGCATCTCAGGAGAGAAGGAACGGGTGTCGTTTCAGGTGAAGACCCTTCTTCAGACCTGGTCTCGGTGGCACGGCGGTAGAGTTGCTGCCTCACAGCGCCAGAGACCCGGGTTCGATCCCGACTACGGGTGCTGTCTGTACGGAGTTCGAATGTTCTCCCTGCAACCGCGTGGGTTTTCTCCGGGTACAACGTTTCCACATCACATCAGAAAGACGAGCGGGTTTGTAGGTTTATAGTTGCACCTTGTGCCCAACACCACAACCAGTATTACAAGTGCGATCCAACATCAGCTGGGATAACTGAAGAACATGCTCACTTTGTTAAGTTTAGAGATACAGCGCGGAAACAGGCCCTTCGGCCCACCGGGTCCGCGCCGACCAGCGATCCCCGCACATTAACACTATCCTACACACACACACACGCACGAGGGACAATTTCCATTTTTACCAAGCCAATAAACCTACACGTCTTTGGAGTGTGGGAGGAAACCGGAGCACCCGGCGAAACTCCACGCGGATACAGGGGGCACGTGCAGACTCCACATCGATGGCACCCGAGGTCAGGATCGAACACAGGACCCTGGAGCTGTGGGGCAGCAGCTCGACCTGCTGCACCACCGTGCCACCCAAATGGAGACTTCTTTGAGACTGGCTCATGGGGAAACACATGATTTGTACACAGCAAGATCCCACAGGCAGTGCCGCCTGATCAGTGGGAGTTCAGCCCCCTCTGGAAAGAACCATCTTCAGCAGACATTTTTTACGGGGCAGTTATAATGCCACAGGGAGAAGGTACAAACTCCACACAGACCATCTGCAAGGAGGAACTGCAGGTGCTGGTTTAAACCAATGATCGACACAAAACACCGGCTAACTCAGCGGGGACAGGCAGCATCTGAAGAAGGGTCTCACGACTGGAAACGTCACCCATTCCTTCTCTCCAGAGATGCTGCCTGACCCGCTGAGTTACTCCAGCATTTTGTGCCCATCTCCACACAGAACTGAAGGCAGCACCTGAAGACGGGTCTCGACCCGAAACGTCACCCATTCCTTCTCTCCTGAGACACTGCCTGACCCGCTGAGTTACTCCAGCATTTCTGTGATACCTTTGGTTTGTACCAGCATCTGCAGTTATTTTCCAACGCACAGAACTTCCTCGCTTGGGATGGGGGGAGAGGCAGCGTTGAGTGAGACCTGAACGATGGGGGTTAAAAGCGGGAGGACATGGCGCTGGGGAGCTGAGGGAGAGAGTGAAGTCAATGAAGATGTGATTTAGTGGCGCGTAGGTACTTAACATTCTGCTGGCTGCCAACCTGTGGTCGTGCAGACACGGGAGGAATACAGATCAGGGAGGTAGGGAGGGGGGAGGTGTAGAGTCACGGGCAGGCTGTGAGCAGAATGAAGATCATTTCCCTCGCTGAACTCAACGTGACCCTTCATCTCTAGCCAGTTATTAATTTTCCGCTGGCTATTGTTTCGAGAGATACAGCACGGTAACAGGCCATTCGGCCCACCGAGTCCGTGCCGACCAGCGATCGTCCCTTCCACTAGCTCTATCCTACACACCAGGGACAATTTCACAATTTGTTTTTACCAAAGCCAATTAACCTACAAATCTGTATGTCTTTGGAGTGTGGGAGGAAACCGGGACGTCTGGAGAAAACCCACGCGGTCACAGTGAAAAACGTACAAGTTCCTGATTGACAGCATGTGAAGTCAGGATGTGGAGGCAGCATGTCTACTGTTAAGCCACTGTGCGAGCGGATCAATAGTAGGTGTGGACTCGGTGGGCCTGTTTCAGTGCTGTATCTCTATACCTCCTTCACATCGCCGATCCAAGCTCTTCACCGGGAGGTTTCCGTACCAGTGCGTTTGCATTTCCAGAGAAACAGACGCACAAACACCAATCACCGAGCACAGCTTAGAATCTCAGACATTACTCCCAATTCATGATTAGATAAGAGTTCTAGGGGCCAGCGGAATCAAGGAAGCCAGCGGAGAAGGCAGGAACAGGGTACTGATTGAGAATGATCAGCCATGATCACATTGAATGGCAGTGCTGGCTCGAAGGGCCGAATGGCCTCCTCCTGCACCTATTGTCTATTGTCAGCCATGATCACAATGAATGGTGGTGCTGGCTCAAAGGGCTAAATGGCCTCCTCCTGCATCTAGTATAAGAAAATAACTGCAGATGCTGGTACAAATCGAAGGTATTTATTCACAAAATGCTGGAGTAACTCAGCAGGTCAGGCAGCATCTCAGGAGAGAAGGAATGGGTGACGTTTCGGGTCGAGACCCTTCATCAGACTGAATCTATGTTCTCCTCCTGCATCTATGTTTGTATTACAGTGAGCTCCTGCAGGAAGTGCAGAGGTGAATTGAAAGATTAGTATGTGCAAACACGTCAACTCTTGGGCAAATGAATCAATACAAATCTCCACACATTCTGGTTACAACATAACCTTTCTGTTCCCAAGCTCTAACCTCCTCGACTGTGGAAATCTGCAGCTCCGCACGACCTCAGGACGTCTCAAAGTGCTTCATACTCAGTCCTTCCAAAAGTTGAATCACTGTTGTCATCCGTAGGGAGGAACTGCAGATGCTGGTTTGCAACTCAACAGGACATCTTTGGAGAGAAGGAATGGGTGACGTTTCGGGTCGAGACCCTTCTTCAGACTGAGAGTCAGGGGAGAGGGAAACTGGAGATACAGAACAGAATGCAAGGTGTGAAAACAAAAGATCAAAGCAGACGCTGGCTTAGTGTAGTTTAGAGATGCAGCGCGGAAACAGGCCCTTCGGCCCACCGGGTCCACGCCGACCAGCGATCCCCGCACATTAACACTATCCTACACACATTTTTACATTTACCAAGCCAATTAACCTACAAACCTGCACGTCTTTGATGATCAAGGAAATGTAGGATGGTTCCTTGTAGGCTGAGGGGAAGCAGACAATGTTTGAGGCATGCAAACAGTAAGATTAATCAGGACAGTGAAGCTGACCAGAGTTTGGCCTTGGTTTTGTGAAACCTGAACTGATGGAATGGGCCCTGCATGCACAGGAAAGCAATGCACAGGAAATGTGAGGGAAGGAACTGCAGACGCTAGTTTACACTGAAGATGGACAAGATGCTGGAGTAACCGAGCGATTCGGGAGCTACATCTCCGGAGAAAAGGAATAGGTGGCATTTCAGTGCCAAGACTCATCTTCAAACTTAGAGTCAGGGGAGAGGTAAGAACAAAGTGCAGAACAAGTAGGGTTGCCAATTATCCCGTGTTAGCCGGGACATCCCGTATATTGGGCGAAATTGGTTTCTCCCGTACAGCACCGCCCTTGTCCCGTATTAGGCCCAGGGGGCGCTGTCAGCCCTGTTGGTCCTGGCGCCACCTAACGGAGGTTGCATAGCAACCTGCCTCCCGGCCGCCATTGGTGGAGCGGGAGCACGTGGCCGCTGGCAGGGTGAGGTCACGTGGGGCGTGGGGCGGTGACGTCACCTTTTGTCCCTTATTTGGGAGTGAGAAAGTTGGCAACCCTAAGAACAAGTCAGAGTCGGTACCGATGGCTAAGGAGCCAACAATGGTCTATTGTTGGCTGTGGAGGAGGTGATAAGGGATACGAACAGTGAAACTAGCAGGACTAGTGTGAGGGAGGGACAGAGCGAGGGAGAATGCAAGGGTTACTTGAAATGACAAAAATCAATATTCATACCACTGGGTTTTGTAAGCTGCCCAAGCGAAATACGAGGTGCTGTTCCTACAATTTGCATGTGGCCTCACTCATCTGGTTACCAAAACATTTAACACCCCTTCCCATACTGACCTGGAGCAACTAGGTTTGTATACACTGGAATTTAGAAGGATGAGAGGAGATCTTATCGAAACGTATAAGATTTATTAAGGGGTTGGACACGTTAGAGGCAGGAAACATGTTCCCAATGTTGGGGGAGTCCAGAACAAGGGGCCACAGTTTAAGAATAAGGGCATTTAGAACTGAGATGAGATGAGGTCAGTTAGAACTGAGATGAGGAAAAACTTTTTCAGTCAGAGAATTGTGAATCTGTGGAATTCTCTGCCTCAGAAGGCAGTGGAGGCCAATTCTCTGAATGCATTCAAGAGAGAGCTAGATAGAGCTCTTAATGATAGAGGAGTCAGGGGGTATGGGGAGAAGGCAGGAACGGGGTACTGATTGAGAATGATCAGCCATGATCATATTGAATGGCGGTGCTGGCTCGAAGGGCCGAATGGCCTCCTCCTGCACCTATTGTCTATTGACCTTTCTGTCCTGGGCCACCTCCACTGTCAGGGAGGCCACACATAAATTGAACCAATTTGGTGGGCCAGAGGGCCTGGTTCCACACTGTATCTTTAAATTAAATGCCCTCCCCCAAATACTCCTGGAAACCTGCAGCCTCGGGACCAAAATGAGAGGGGACCTCATTGAAACGTTCCGAATTAGTGAAAGGCTCGGATAGAGTGGATGTGGAGAGGATGTTTCCACTAGTGGGAGAGTCTAGGACCAATCATAGCCTCACAATTAAAGGACGTTCCATTAAGAAGGAGATGAGGAGAAATTTCTTCAGCGAAAGAGGGTGGTGAATCTGTGGAATTCTTTGCCACAGAAGGCTGTGGATGCAAAGTCAATGGATATTTTCAAAGTAGAGATAGATTCTTGATTAGCATGGGTGTCAGGGGTTATGGGGAGAAGGCAGGAGAATGGAGTTAGGAGGGAGATGGAAAAGCCATGGCTGAATGATGGAGTAACTTGATGGGCCGAATGGCCTATTTCTGCTCCTATCACTTATGACCTTACGGCCTAACATTCTTACGACCTAACAACCTTACCGTCCAATGAGATCCCAGTGGTTTGGCAATTTAAAGGACTTGGGGAATTTCACTACTTTTCAGGGCTCTGGGCCTGTACTCGCTGGAGTTTAGAAGAATGAGGGGGATCTCATTGGAACTTACCAAACAGTGTTCAGCCTGGTAGAGTGGATGTGGAGAAGATGTTTCCAATAATGGGAGAGTCTAGGACCAGAGGGCGCAGCCTCAGAATACAAGGACTTACCTTAAGAAAGATGAGGAGGACTATCTTTAGCCAGAGGGTGGTGAATCTGTACAATACATCGCCAAAGATCGCTGTGGATGCCAAGACTTTAGGTATTTTATTGTCATCCAAAAAAAAACAAAGTCTTTTGGACGAGATTTTGTCACCCACAGTCCAACAATAAGAGCAATACAAATAAGCAATAACACACACAACCACAAACCAACACAAAACAAAAAAAAAGAAACATCCATCACAGTGAGTCTCCTCCAGTCACCTCCTGACTGTGATGGAAGGCCAGAATGTATTTTCTCTTCCTCTGCCGTCTTCTCCCGCGGTCAGGCTGTTTGTTGAGCTTGCCACGTTCCAGGCCGAGCGGAGATTGATAATTCTTGATTAGTAAGGGTGTCATAAGTTATGGGGAGAAGGCAGGAGAATGGGGATGAGAGGGGAAGATAGATCAGCTATGATTGACACCGAATGGCCTAATTCTGCTCCTAGAACTTACTTGAAAAAGATTCTGCATAAATTAAGTTTTGTTCAGAGATACAGCACGGAAACAGCCTTTCGGCACACCGTGTCCGCGCCGACCAGCGATCCCTGCGCATTAACACTATCCTACACACACTAGGGACAATTTCACTTTTATACCATGCCAACTAACCTATCAACCAGTACGTCTTTGGAGTGTGGGAGGAAATCGAAGATCTCGGAGAAAACCTATGCGGTCAATAGACAATAGGTGCAGGAGTAGGCCATTCGGCTCTTCGAGGCAGCACCACCATTCAATTTGATCATGGCTGATCATTCTCAATCAGTACCCCGTTCCTGCCTTCTCTCCATACCCCCTGACTCCGCTATCCTTAAGAGCTCTATCTAGCTCTCTCTTGAAAGCATTCAGAGAACTGGCCTCCACTGCCTTCTGAGGCAGAGAATTCCACAGATTTACAACTCTGACTGAAAATGTTTACCTCATCTCTGTTCTAAATGGCCTACCCCTTATTCTTAAACTGTGGCCCCTGGTTCTGGACTCCCCCAACATTGGGAACATGTTTCCTGCCTCTAACGTGTCCAACCCCTTAATAATCTTATATGTTTCAATAAGATTCCCTCTCATCTTTCTAAATTCCAGTGTATACAAGCCTAGTCGCTCCTGTCTTTCCACATACGACATTCCCGCCATTCCTGGAATTAACCTAGTAAACCTACGCTGCACGCCCTCAATAGCAAGAATATCTTTCCTCAAATTTGGAGACCAAAACTGCACACAGTACTCCAGGTGTGGTCTCACTAGGGCCCTGTACAACTGCAGAAGGACCTCTTTGCTCCTATACTCAACTCCTCTTGTTATGAAGGCCAACATTCCATTGGCTTTCTTCACTGCCTGCTGTACCTGCATGCTTCCTTTCACCTAGGACACCCAGAACTTGTTGTACATCCTTTTCCTAACTTGGCACCATTCAGATAATAATCTGCCTTCCTATTGTTACCACCAAAGTGGATAACCTCACACTTATCCACATTAAACTGCATCTGCCATGCACCCGCCCACTCACACCGCCTGTCCAAGTCACCCTGCAACCTCATAGCATCTTCCTCACAGTTCACACTACCACCCAGTTTTGTGTCATCTGCAAACTTGCTAATGTTACTTTTAATCGCTTCATCCAAGTCATTAATGTATATTGTAAATAGCTGCGGTCCCAGCACCGAGCCTTGCTGTACCCCACTAGTCACTGCCTGCCATTCTGAAAGGGACCCATTTATCCCCACTCTTTGCTTTGTCTGCCAAACAATTTTCGATCAACATCAGTACCCTACCTCCAATACCATGTGCTCTAATTTTGCCCACTAATCTCCTATGTGGAACCTTGTCAAAGGCTTTCTGAAAGTCAAGGTACACCACATCCACCGGCTCTCCCCTGTCCATTTTCCAAGTTACATCCTCAAAAAATTCCAGAAGATTAGTCAAGCATGATTTCCCCTTCGTAAATCCATGCTGACTCGGAACGATCCTGTTACTGCTATCCAAATGCTCCACAATTTCGTCTTTTATAATTGACTCCAGCATCTTCCCCACCACTGATGTCAGACTAACTGGTCTATAATACCCTATTTTCTCTCTCCTTTCTTAAAAAGTGGGATAACATTAGCTATCTTCCAATCCACAGGAACTGATCCTCAATCTATAGAACATTGGAAAATGATCACCAATGCGTCCATGATTTCTAGAGCCATCTCCTTAAGTACCCTGGGATGCAGACCATCAGGCCCTGGGGATTTATCAGCCTTCAGTCCCATCAGTCTACCCAACACCATTTCCTGCCTAATGTGAATTTCCTTCAGTTCCTCCGTCACTCTAGGATCTCTGGCCACTAGAACATCTGGGAGATTGTTTGTATCTTCCTTAGTGAAGACAGATCCAAAGTACCGGTTCAACTCGTCTGCCATTTCCTTGTTCCGTAATAAATTCCCCCGCTTCTGTCTTCAAGGGACCCACATTTGCCTTAACTATTTTTTTCCTCTTCACATACCTAAAAAAGCTTTTTACTATCCTCCTTTATATTATTGGCTAGTTTACCCTCGTACCTCATCTTTTCTCCCCGTATTGCCTTTTTAGTCATCTTCTGTTGCTCTTTAAAAGAGTCCCAATCCTCTGGCTTCCCACTCTTCTTTGCTATGTTATACTTCTTCTCTTTTATTTTTATGCTGTCCTTGACTTCCCTCGTCAGCCACGGGTGCCTTTTACTCCCCTTAGAATCTTTCCTCCTCTTTGGGATAAATTGATCCTGCAACTTCTGCATTGTTCCCAGGAATACCTGCCATTGCTGTTCCACCGTCTTCCCTGCTAGGGCCTCCTTCCAGTGAATTCTGGCCAGCTCCTGCCTCATGCCTCTGTAATCCCCTTTGCTACACCGTAATACTGACACTTCCGATTTTCCCTTCTCCCTCTCAATTTGTAGATTAAAACTTATCATATTATGATCACTGCCTCCTAATGGTTCTTTTACCTTGAGTTCCCTTATCAGATCAGGTTCATTACACAACACTAAATCCAGAATTCCCTTCTCCCTGGTAGGCTCCAGTACAAGTTGTGCTAAGAATCCATCTCGGAGGCACTCCACAAACTCCCTTTCCTGGGGTCCATTACGAACCTGATTTTCCCAGTCTACCTGCATGTTGAAATCTCCCATAACCACCATAGCATTACATTTTCGACATGCCAATTTTAGCTCTTGATTCAACTTGCACCCTATGTCGAGGCTACTGTTTGGGGGCCTGTAGATAACTCCAAGGTATTTATTCACAAAATGCTGGAGTAACTCAGCAGGTTAGGCAGCATCTCGGGAGAGAAGGAATGGGTGATGTTTCGGGTCGAGACCCTTCTTCAGACTGACTCTACTCCCATTAGGGTCTTTTTACCCTTACAATTTCTCATTTCTATCCATACTGATTCTACATCCCCTGATTTTATGTCAACCCTTGCAAGGGAGTGAATATCATTCCTTACCAACAGAGCAACCCCACCCCCTCTGCCCACCTGTCTGTCTTTTGATAGGTCGTATATCCCTGAATATTCAGTTCCCAGCCCTGGACCTCTTGTAGCCATGTCTCTGTGATTCCCACAACGTCATACTTGCCAATGTCTAACTGAGCCTCAAGCTCATCCACTTTATTTTTTATACCTCGTGCATTTAAATGCAACACGGGGAGAACGCGCAAAACTCCGTACAGACAGCACCCGTAGTCTGGGTCTCTGGCGCTGTAAGGCAATAGCTCTACCAGCCCAATGTTGGGCCAATGCCAGAATTATGCTTTAACCAAGAATTTAATCTAAGCCTGATTATCATTTAACATCGCTCACCTCCTGGGTTCAATGTCCCAGGTTCCTCTTGTGGCAAAGACGTTCTGATCTAAATTAGATTAAAACGTTGGATATAAATAATTCCCCTGGGAGTCTTTCAGTTACTATGAACAGCTGGCGATCTAGCATTGCCCTCTGGAAGTGGGTAAAGAAGGCAGATGGCAAGCTTGCTTTCATCGCCCAGGGCACTGAGTGGAAGAGTCAGTGTCATGAAGCTAGACGTAAAATGCAGGTCAGACATTATCTCTGAAGAAAAGGAATATGTGACGTTTCGGGTCGAGACCCTTCTTTCCGAGAGTCGTCAGGGGAAAGGGAAACGAGAGATATAGACAATGATGTGGAGGGATAGAGAACAAATGAATGAAAGATGTGATATTCTTCTTAGCCCCCACCCTCGGTCATGGCTGACCATCCTAGTTGGCTGCTTGCTCCACACCTCAGCTAGAGCAGCGTTGTTTGTGGCTGAAAGATGTGTAGGAGGAACTATAACGTAAACAGGCCATTGTTAGATGCTGGCTCGGTGAAAACAAGTTACAGAGACCCAACATGACTACTTTGAAGCTTTACTAAGCCAACGAACATACAACGCATCCGCTGCTCCAGATGTCAACTTCTCTACATTGGCAAGACCAAACGCAGGCTCGGCGATCGTTTCGCTCAACACCTTTGCTCAGTCCGCCTTAACCAACCTGATCTCCCGGTGGCCGAGCACTTCAACTCCCCCTCCCCCTCTGACCTTTCTGTCATGGGCCTCCTCCAGTGCCATAGTGAGGCCCACCGGAAATTGGAGGAACGGCAACTCATATTTCGCCTGGGCAGCTTGCAGCCCAGCAGTATGAACATTGACTTCTCCAACTTTAGATAGTTCCTGTTCCTCTCTTCCCCTCCTCCTTCCCAGATCTCCCTCTATCTTCCTGTCTCCACCTATATCCTTCCTTTGTCCCGCCCCCCCTGACATCAGTCTGAAGAACGGTCTCGACCCGAAACGTCACCCATTCCTTCTCTCCTGAGATGTTGCCTGACCCGCTGAGTTACTCCAGCATTTTGTGAATACAAACCTGTATGTCTTTGGAGTGTGGGAGGAAACCGGAGCACCCGGAGAAAACCCACGCGGGTCACGGGGAGAACGTACAAACTCCGTACAGACAGCGCCCGTGGTCACGATCGAACCCGGGTGTCAGGTGCTTTGACACAGCAACTCTACCACTGTCCCAAATAACCTTCGAAACAAATTCTGACTGCCAGACACCAAACAAACCGAGCCCCAGTAAAAAGATTTTATTTTATAGTTGTTTTGTTTTTAAATATTAAAAAAATTGTTAAATCATGATTATCACAAGCTAACATAATTACAGATTATTACAGGGGGGGGGGTGAGAAGCAGGCTGTACAACCACAGGAATCGAGACAACACACTGGTAAATCAGACCACCATGAAACCCTTAATGACACACAATGGAAACTCTCAGCCCATTGGGTTACTTGCAATGGGGCTGCAGCTTTTCATTATATCTTTAAAAACAGTTGCGTTTTTATATACGCGCCAGGAGATGATCAAACCAAACAGCAAACACGAGGGCCTGCCACGATAAATCACATTTTGATTAATGATTCCCAATCCCGTTCAAATGGCTTCCACTCACACCGATTCCTGCTGTCTTCCAAAGCTACACAAAACTTTTGTTGCACGGCCTAGCTTACATGGCAAAGGAAGGACAGGTCGTGCCTCTTTAGGAGGGGCGGTTTGGACAGTTTTGGAGCAGAGGGCAACGGAAGACATCCCAGAGCGGCAACAGCTCCCAAGCACTGGGGCGTAACTGCGATATAAACTCTCTCCAATCAATATAACCGGGGTGCTTGTTGCAAGCGGGAAGAGAGTGGCAGTACACCTTCTCACCAGGGGTCTGGACTCCGTGTCATACTTTGCTGGGCAGATCAATCAGTCTCAGACACAAGTGATGTTTTGTCGTTAGAGCACAATAAAGCCAGAGGCTTGGATGAACATTGCATGCTTGACACTGCTAGGCTGAGTTTGTCTCGGAAAGTAACTGCAGACGCTGGTCACAAAATGCTGGAGTAACTCGGCAGGTCAAGCAGCATCTCAGGAGAGAAGGAATGGGTGACGTTTCGGGTCCCGAAACGTCACCCATTCCTTCTCTCCTGAGATGCTGCTTGACCTGCCGAGTTACTCCAGCATTTTGTGATACCGTGCGGAGTTTGATAATCATATCATTTCATATCATATACATACAGCCGGAAACAGGCCTTTTCGGCCCTCCAAGTCCGTGCCGCCCAGTGATCCCCGTACATTAACATTATCCTACACCCACTAGGGACAATTTTTACATTTACCCAGCCAATTAACCTACATACCTGTACGTCTTTGGAGTGTGGGAGGAAACCGAAGATCTCGGAGTAAACCCACGCAGGTCACGGGGAGAACGTACAACTCCTTACAGTGCAGCACCCGTAGTCAGGATCGAACCTGAGTCTCCGGCGCTGCATTCGCTGTAAAGCAGCAACTCTACCGCTGTGCTACCGTGCCGCCCAAATAATCTTGTTCTGATTAAACTCCCATCCTGTCCCCAAACTCTGGTCGAGGTATCGGCTCGCTTGTGACACAGCAACGAAGACTGCCACTCATTGGGTTTCCCCTCAGCTGGTTGGACAGCTGCCGACCGCTGGAGCAGGTGAGGTTTGGGAGGGGGCTCTTCTCCACACACAGGGCACAGAGGCAGCACCATTCAGCTGGAACAACCAGTACCTCCCCAAGGCTAATCATCGACCAAGGTTCCCAAACTCCTGTACAAATCCCTTCCTGCCTTAATCTTTGTGTGCAAGGGAGACGGGTGGTGCAAAATTAAAATTGCCTGCTGTGGGTTCAAACGACTCAGGTCAAATCAGACAGCATTCGAGACCCTGTCGGCAACTGGCTTGTAACCATGTCCTAGAGACAAGGGCTGAGTCAGGGATACAAGCAACACCCACCACCCCTTGCCAAACTTAACTCTTTATTGCTCAGACAGTCCAATGAGACAGGCCCGACCGATTTCTTTTGACAGCAATACAAATCTGATCCAGCAGACAAAGACAGTGGCTGACTGTAAATCCGGCTGTAAATCAACTCGAGCTGAACCCGGGGCAACTAATCCCGGGAGAAACATCGGCCGAACCGCCACCGCTGCCAAAGGCATGGGCAGGCAACGCACAAACAGGCACGAGCGGGCAACAGCAGGCAAAAAGTCAGCTCAACGGATATGCTTGGGTGCCCTTCCGCATCGGCGTACATGTCAGACGAAAAAGTGGCACGACAGATAAACACAGGCACGCACACACACACACACACGCGCAAACAGAATGCATGTCCATAAAAGTTTGATGAACACAGGGGAGATGCTCCAGATCAGCGTCAATGACCGGATATACCAGTCCTCATCCTGAAGGCTCAGCATGTCCTTGTGATACAGGTCGAGGCCTCGTGGAAGAACCAGGTTTGGACAGGCTACCGATTGAAAACAATGACTGTGCTGACATGTGGCGATGGCACCCTTCCTGACCACCTGTGCAAAGCTGGCCGTGGAATATGGCAGTCCCTGCTGCGGTGAGGCTTGTTCCAGGGCGCTGCCAGTGGATATTAATCCCATTTGTCTCAGTTTTTGGTTGGGAAAATGCCTCAACCCTTTGGAAGAAGTGCAGACGGTGGCAGTTTGTATCCGCGGGCCCCACATTGATGCATGGGTCAAGGGTCATGGGTCAAGGGTCTCGCTCTTTCTTCACCTTGATGTCGCCGGCTAGGATGGTGGCGATCTCCCCCTGCATGAAGGCCCAGGGCACGCTGGAGCCCACCAGCGGGCACTTCTCGCCGCTGGGGCAGTAGACCTCGCCCCCGGCCCCCTGGGCCTTGATGCTCTCCCGCGAGCAGGGGAAGCAGAACTTGTGGGTGGGCACGGAGGGGCACTGGACAAAGTGGGTGTCTTCCAGCCGCTGGTGGCAGATGGTGCAGCACAGGGGCCCGTTGGAGGAGTCGGGGGCCCCCTGAGGCTCGCCGGCCGCGTGCCCGGCCTCGGGGGTTCCGGGCTCCCCATTGCGCGGCGCCATGCGCCTCTGCCCGAGCGCCGTGGTGGAGTGGACCGCCTGCCCGCTGTCTTTGGGGTCCGAGGCGCTGCTGCTGACCAGGGCGACGGGCGATTGACCCACCGGGGCGGCCCCTTCTGCTCCGGATGCCCACGAATGCCCATCTCCTGCCGCTCCCTTGCCAGCTTCGGCCTCGCCGTCCGGCAAAGCTTTACGCCTGCGGTGCCCGGCCCTGGGCAACCCCAGCCCGCCCGTGAAGGGCTCGGGCATCAGCTCGGCTGGCACGGGCTCCTTGAACAGTCGGGCCCCCTCGGTCAGTAGGTGGGACAGAGGCCTCCAGTCACCACTGCTGACCCCGGGCCTCCTCTGGTACTCCAGGCAGTCCAGGCCCGGGCTGGCCGACCTCTCCTTGTTGCAGTCGCCCAGCATCCGACGGCAGGCCTCGGCAGCCCCGCAGTGTACCGACCCAGAGCCGGGCGGGTACTCAACCAACAGCCGCAGCTCCAGGGCCCGGTCTTGGGGCCTCTCGGTCGCGTCGAAGGCCAGGACGCGGGCCCCCAGCGACGGCTCGGCCCTCAGGCGGAGGGCGACTGGAGCACACTCGGACAGGCCCAGGAGAGAGTCCCTGACGGCGGGCGGCCTCCCCGCCCACTCCTCGGCTCGGTGTCGTAGGGCGCGGCCTAGCTCGGCCAGAGGCTCCGGGGGTGGAGGTGGTGGTGGTGGTGGTGGAGGCCCCGGCTTGTCACGTAGGGCCCGCTCCAGCTCAGGCCGCCGGCCGTGCTCCAACCCCATGGCGGGGATGGGGACAGACGAGGAGGAGGAGGGCCCGGCGCTCAGGCCTAGCAGCGAGGCGGGCCCGAGGAGGAGGGGGCGGCGGGCTGGCGGCAGGTCAGGCCCGGCTCCAGGCCCTGGGTAGTCGGGCAGCTGCATCAGGCGGTGTCGGG
Source organism: Rhinoraja longicauda (assembly GCF_053455715.1). Lineage (NCBI taxonomy): Eukaryota > Metazoa > Chordata > Chondrichthyes > Rajiformes > Arhynchobatidae > Rhinoraja > Rhinoraja longicauda. The sequence continues at coordinate 5,764,890 of NC_135993.1, forward strand.
GGGCGGGAGAGCGGGGCGGCGGGGCCTGTACGTGGGCCTGGGCCTGTACCTGAGCCTGGGGCTGTGGTAGCCCGTGTGCCCGCTTCAGGTGCCGCGCCTGCTCGATCACCCGCTCGATGCGGTCGGCGCCCTCGTAGTTGACGCAGCCGCGACACACGGCCTGTGAGAAGTCCCAGATCATGGCCCACGGCATCCGCGGCAAGTCGCACAGGTAACACGAGTGGCGCCGGCCGCCCGCCGCCGCACTGGCGCTGCTGCCGGGGGGAGGCGGCGGGGCCGAGCCCATGGCCCGCGGGGTGAGGAGGGAGGGAGGGAGAGAGAGGGAGGAGAGAGAGAGAGAGACGGCTGCTCACAATGGCGGGGACACGACTAGGCCCAGAACCCCGCACCCGCTCATCTGCGCCGGCGCTGACCGTTTACCTCCGTGCCCCGCACCCTGCGTCACACTGCGTCCTCCTTGCCCCGCAACTTGCGTCACGCACCCCGCGACACCGCCTCTTCTTTGCCCCGCAAATTGCGTCACGCACCGCGCGACTGCGCCTCTTCTTTGCCCCGCAAATTGCGTCACGCACCGCGACAGCGCCTCCTCCTTGCCCCGCAAAATACGTCACGCACCCCGCGACTGCGCTTCTTCTTTGCCCCGCAACTTGGGTCACGCACCGCGACACCACCTCTTCTTTGCCCCGCAAATTGCGTCACACTGCGTCCTCTTTGCCCCGCAAATTGCGTCACGCGCCGCCACTGCGTCTCTTCTTTGCCCCGCAAATTGCGTCACACACTGTGAGGGCGCCAATCTATTTGCCCCGCAACGTGCGTCACGCGCCGCGACTGTGTTTCCTCCTTGCCCCGCAACTTGCGTCACGCACCGCGACACCACCTCTTCTTTGCCCCGCAAATTGCGTCACACTGCGTCCTCCTTGCCCCGCAACTTGCGTCACGCACCGCGACACCGCCTCTTCTTTGCCCCGCAAATTGCGTCACGCACCGCGACTACGCCTCTTCTTTGCCCCGCAAATTGTGTCACACACTGTGAGGGCGCCAATCTATTTGCCGTAGCCGCAAAGCGCCTGCGTTGAGCTCGGCTCCCCCCTTTGTGCTCACTGCGCCTGCGCCGCTCGCTTTTGCCCCTCACTGCGCGTCGCACTGCGCCTGCGCGTCCTCTTTGCCCCGCAACTTGCGTCGCACTGCGCCTGCGCCGGATACACCAGGGGGCCCCCCTCCTCCAGAAAGTCGACGTCATCACGTGCTCCCATCGCAGTGACGCCATCGCGCCGCCCCACTGATTTCTGGGATCTGTAGTCCCAGTCTCAAAGAGACCAGAGTATTTTATTGTCATTGACAGAAACTGACCTCTCTGGCCTGGGCCTCCTCCACTGTCAGAGTGAAGCCCAACCCAAATTGGAGGAACAGCACCTCATATTGCCCTTGGGCAGCTTCCACCCCAACGGTATGAACATTGATTTCTCTAACTTTAAGTAACTATTGTATTCCCCTTCATAGATGCAGCAGGGAAACAGGCCCTTCGGCCCAACTTGCCCCACCTATCCATGTGGACATTTAGGACGGAGATGAGGAAAAACCTTATCACCCAGAGAGTAGTGGACGCAGCTTTTTGTGTCCATCACCCGTATGCTAGTTCCATCCGACACACAAAGGACAATTTACAGAAGCCAATTAACCTACAAACCCGGGTACTTCACCTAAAGTCAGAGAAGAGTGATGTTGAAGGAGTTATTCAATGTAATACAGAGGGTGATAGAAAGGGGGGGGTGAGCTGGTGAGGGTTGACATTAGACGGGGAATGCCCTCATTCTTACATCCACACCCACCCACCCCCCCCAACCACTCGCCCCTCACCTCTTCCTATCTGAGTAAAGAGTGTGTGATGTGCACATGGGGGGGGGGGGGGGGGGGGTGAGCTGGTGAGGGTTGACATTAGACGGGGAAAAACCTCTTCCTATCTGAGTAAAGAGTGTGTGATGTGCACAATGGTGGGGGGAGAGTGGTGGGGGGGGGGGGGGGTGGGTGTGAATGAGGACAGAGAAACATCACATTCGACGTTGCACAGCTGACTGCTACTTCGAGGTGAAAGCTCCACTCCACGCTGCCTCAGCAAGGCCACCAGTGCAACCAAAGACCAGGGTCACCCCAGAAGAAGGAGTGAGACGCTTCCTTGAAGATGCAGGTGGCCTTGACGAGGCACCTCGATGCCTCGGGCAGCACGGTGGCGCAGCGTTAGAGTTGCTGCCTCACAGCACCAGAGCCCCGGGTTCGATCCCGACTACGGGCGCTGTCTAGTATGAACTTTGTACGTTCTCCCCGTGACCTGCGTGGGTTTCTTCCGAGATCTTCGGTTTCCCCCCACACTCCAAACACGTACTGTACAGATTTGTAGGCTAATTGGCTTGGTATAAAATGTAAAATTGTCCATAGTGTGTGTCGGGTAGGTTTAATGTGCGGGGATCGCAGATAACGGTGTGGACTCGGTGGGCCGCAGGGCCTGTTTCCGCGCTGTATCTCTAAACTAAACTAAATGGAGTCAATGGAAGGGAGGTTGGTTTGTGTGATGGCCTCGGCTGCATTCACTACTCTCTGCAATTTCTTGCGGTTCCAGGCCATGAGGACAATTTTCATGTTTTCACCTTTATGTTTGTGGCTCACGCTGTGATTCTCTCCCCTGAACAATCCCATCCCTCTTACTGCAACAGAGCTATTTGAGACACGTTCAAGAGCCTCTCTCACAACTGTGGTTCTGCAGTTCAACACCAGATGGTAGCCTTGCTCCACGGATAACCCATTGTGGTTTAAAACGGACACAAAATGCTGGAGTAACTCAACGGGTCAGGCAGCATCTGTGGAGGGAATGTATAGGAAGGAACTGCAGATGCTGGTTTAAACCGAAGGCAGACACAAAAAGCTGGAGTAACTCAGCCGGTCAGATAGCATCTCTGGAGAGAAGGAATGTGTGACGTCTCGGGTCTGAAGAAGGGTCTCGACCCGAAACGTCACCTATTCCTTCTCTCCAGAGATGCTGCCTGACCTGCTGAGTTACTCCAGCTTTTTGTGTCTATCTCTGGAGGGCATGGATTGGGTCAGGACCCTTCTTCAGTGCCCAGCACTAATTAATTGACAAGGTGCTGCATGGTACCTTACTTGGTCTGCAAGGTTAGGTAACAGGGGATCCAGGGCAAGTTAGCAAATGGGATGCAAAATTGGCTTGAAGATTGGAGAGAGAGAGAGGGTGGTGGGAGAAGGCTGTTTCTCCACTCCCATGAGAAGGGGTCAATGTGGGGTTGCCAACTTCCTCACTCCCAAATAAGGGACAAAGGGTGATGTCACCGCCCCGCGCCCCACGTGACCTCACCCAGCCAGCGGCCACTTGCTCCCGCTCCACCAATGGCGGCCGATACGACAGAACTGTATTGATCCCAGGAGGGAAATTGATCTGCCAACAGTCATAAAACACAAGATACATGAAACATGAAATCAAAGTGATGAGTGGAAAGGATTGGGGATGTGCAAAGAATTTGGGGGGGGGGGAGGGGGGAAGGGGAGTCAGTCTGGAGACCCTTACCCTGCATTTGCCTTTCAGCGCTTGCAGCGCCGGAGACCCGGGTTCGATCCCGACTACGGGCGCTGTCCGTACGGAGTTTGCACGTTCTCCCCGTGACCTGCGTGGGTTTTCTCCGAGATCTCCGGTTTCCTCCTGCACTCCAAAGATGTACAGGTTTGTAGGTTAATTGGCTTGGTGTAAATGTAAAAATAGTCCCCAATGGGTGCAGGATAGTGTTAGTGTGCGGGGATCGCTGGGCGGCGCGGACCCGGTGGGCCGAAAGGGCCTGTTTCCGCGCTGTATCTCTAAACAAATAAACAAAATAAACCCTTCTTCAGACTGAGGGGAAAGGGAAATGAGAAATATAGACGGCGATATCGTGAGATGTGGGTCAAATGAGTGAAATATATGCAACAAAAGTCACGATGATAAACAGCCGATTGTTAGCCGTTTGCAAGGTGAGAACAAGAAGCTGGTGTGACTTGGGTAGGGAAGGGATGGAGACAGAGGGAATGCCGGGGGGCCTTGAAATTAGAGAAAGAAGGGTCTCAACCCGAAACCTCACCCATTCCTTCTCTCCAGAGATGCTGCCTGTCCTGCTGAGTTACTCCGGAATATTGTGCCTGTCTTCAGTATTCATACCGTTGGGTTGTAAGCTGCCCAAGCGAAATATGTCAAGATTTACTGACTGACGGTGACGCTTGGAGTGAATGGGCCCCTCTGTCAATCTGTGATGGGGGTGGGGAGGGGGGGGGAGGGGGTGGTGCCCCCTTTGCAAGTCAGGGAGGGTTGTTCGTGCCAAATCCCACCCTCCAGCCGTGTGGAGAACACAGTCATTCATGGTACGGACAGAGCCATGAGGAGCCATGATGAAAGAATGGATTGTGTAGGAAGGAACTGCAGGTGCTGATTTACACCGAAGAAAGACACAAAAATGCTGGAGTAACTCAGGGTCTCGACCCGTTTCGGGTCTTATTGAAACATATAAGATAATTAGGGGATTGGACATATTAGAGGCAGGAAACATGTTCCCAATGTTGGGGGAGTCCAGAACAAGGGGCCACAGTTTAAGAATAAGGGGTAGGCCATTTAGAACGGAGATGAGGAAGAACTTTTTCAGTCAGAGAGTGGTGAAGGTGTGGAATTCTCTGCCTCAGAAGGCAGTGGAGGCCAGTTCGTTGGATGCTTTCAAGAGAGAGCTGGATAGAGCTCTTAAGGATAGCGGAGTGAGGGGGTATGGGGAGAAGGCAGGAACGGGGTACTGATTGAGAGTGATCAGCCATGATCGCATTGAATGGCGGTGCTGGCTCGAAGGGCTGAATGGCCTACTCCTGCACCTATTGTCTATTGTCTATTGTCTATTGTCTTCCCCCACACCAGTAATTAAGGAGTTTGGTTTAACGAACAAGTTTGACTAAACTTGTTCATTTTAATCAATGAACAGACGTGGAATTTAAATTCTAGCAAATTAATATATATATATTGGGAATTTAAAAAAACTAGCCTCAGTAATGGATTGTATTGAAAACTCATTCACACTCAGTGACTTCAAGCTGTGTGACAATCCTGTTAAATCGAAGGTAGACACAGAATGCTGGAGTAACTCAGCGGGTCAGGCAGCATCTCTGGAGAGAAAGAATGGGTGACGTTTCGGGTCGAGACCCTTCTTCAGACTGATCAAGGGTCTCGACCCGAAACGTCACCCATTCCTTCTCTCCTGAGATGCTGCCTGACCCGCTGAGTTACTCCAGCATTCTGTGTCTACATTGGATTTAAACCAGCGTCTGCAGTTTTTTTTCCCTATCCTGTTAAATGGCCCAGCTATAAAATCACCTGCCAGGCGTCTGGAGCAATGAAATTCTCACTCGCTCCAACTTTACAGTCACATTAAATGCAACAACACAGCAAATAAATGTACAATAAGTTATCAGTTATACTGGCTAAACCAGACCACGATAGTGCCAGCCAAACTTCGTAGTGTCTGAAGAACGGTCTCAACCCAAAACGTCATCTACTCTCCAGAGATGCTGTCTGACCCGCTGAGTTACTCCAGCATTTTGTGTGCTATCTTCTTTGAAAGAAGGGATTGTTGGCAAGAGGCTCAGGCTGTGGGTGCGGGCGGTGACGCACAACACAACCAGTGCTTGATTTTACGTTTGCAGGCTTTCATTCTGCATGAAATGTGAAAATGCACACCTCCAGATTCAGGCACCGCAAGAAAATAACTGCAGATGCTGGTTCAAATGGAAGGTATTTACTCCACAAAATGCTGGAGTAACTCAGCGGGTCAGGCAGCATCTCAGGAGAGAAGGAATGGGTGACGGTTCGGGTCGAGACCCGGATGTTATCGGTCAACTGAACCATCCTACCGCAACCAAAGAGCAGTTCTGAACGACTATCTATCTCATCGGTGACCCTCGGACTATCTTTGATCAGACTTTGCTGGCTTTACCTTGCATTACCTTGCATCCTCACTGTGATGGATGTTTCTTTTTGTTTTGTGTTGGTTTGTGATTGTGTGTGTTATTGCTTATTTTTATTGCTCTTATTGTTGGACTGTTGGGTGACGGAATTTCATCCAAAAGACTTGTTCCCCGCACACTAACACTATTCAATACCCACTAGGGACAATTTTTTAAAAACATTTACCAAGCCAATTAACCTACATCATTGGAGTGTGGGAGGAAACCGAAGATCTCGGAGAAAACCCACACAGGTCACGGGGAGAACGTACAAACTCCGTACAGACAGCAGTTGTAGGCAGGATTGAACCCGGGTCTGTGGCGCTGTGAGGCAGCAACTCTACCGCTGCGCCACCGTGCCGCCCTGATTTATTTCACCTGCTACACGTGATGATAAGGACACCATTGATCTTCTGAGCTGCAAGGTGCAGGCAGCTGCAGTACCTGTCTCAGCCAGTTGGCAGTGCTGGTGAGCTACCCTGGCAGTGAAGGTTCACCCTGGAAGTGCTGGAGTAACTCAGTGGGTCAGGCAGCATCTGCGGAGGACAACATTAGTCTAGTTTAGTTTGCTTTGGATTGCATTGGTTTAGTTTAGTGTAGGTTAGAGATACAGCGTGGAAACAGGTCCTTCGGCCCACCGAGTCCACGCTCACCAGCGATCACCCATTCACAATTGTTCTATGTTATCTAGGGTTGCCAACTGTCCCGTATTAGCCGGGACATCCCGTACTTTGGGCTAAATTGGCTTGTCCCGTACGGGACCGCCCTTGACCCGTATTAGGCTCAGGGGCCGCAGTAGGCCCGGACAGTGTAGGCCTGGACAGTGTAGGCCCGGACACTGTAGGCCCGGACAGTGTGGTAGGAAAAAACTGCAGATGCTGGTTGAAATCTGTGTCTACCTTCCAGACAGTGTAGGTCTGGACACTGTAGGCCCGGGGGCCACTGTAGGCCCAGACAGTGTAGGCCCGGAGGCCCGGGGGCTGCCTAACGGAGGTTGCGTAGCAACCTGCATCCCGACTCGGGCGGCCACCATTAGTGGAGTGGAGGCACGTGGCCGCTGGCTGGGTGAGGTCACGTGGGGCGCGGGGCGGTGACGTCACCCTTTGTCCCTTATTTGGGAGTGAGGAAGTTGGCAACCCTAGGTCAGGACCACTCTCTAGATATACAGATACAGTGTGAAAACTCGCACTGACTGTGCGGGACTGCCGTAGTGTTGCTGCTTTTATAGCGGGATCTTGCTGTGTACAACTCAGATGTTTCCCCACATGGCAACAATGAGCAGGTTCCAAGAATTCTCCATTTGGGCGGAACGGTGGTACAGCGGGGAGAGCTGCTGCCTCTCGGCTCCAGAGACCCGTGTTCGATCCTGACCTCGGGTGCTGTCTGCGGTGTGGAGTTTGCACGTTCTCCCTGTGACTGCGTGGGTTTTCTCCGGGTGCTCCGGATTCCTCCCACATTGCCAAAGAGGTGAGTCAGTAGGTTAATTGGCTGCTGTGCATTCTCCCCCCCCCCCCATGCCCCCACAACACCCTGTGTGTAGATGAGGCGTGGAATCTGCAGTCAGTTAGTTTAGTTAAGTTTAGTTTAGTTTAGTTTAGAGATACGACATGGAAACAGGCCCTTCAGCCCACCGAGTCCGCACTGACCATCAATCACCCTTTCACACTAGTTCATTAGTCAAGAGTGTTTCACTGTCATACTAGACCAAGTGGACCCGTTGGCCCAAACCTCTCCTGCATTGATGCAGCACCCTCTCCCCTCCCCCCTCCCCTCCCCCTCTTCCCCCTCCCTCCTCCCCCCTCCCCTCCCCCTCTTCCCCCTCCCTCCTCCCCTCCCCACCCCCCATCCCTCCCCCTAACCCCTTCCCCTCCCCCCCTTCCCCTCCACCCCACTTCATCCTCCTCAACCTCCCTCCCTCCCCCCCTCCCTCCCTAGGAGATAGATTTAAACTTTAAAATGTGAATAACTTAAAAAATATAACACCGATTTCAATGAAACTTCTTCCATTAGCACCAAAGGGACGACGGTGAGTAAGGTGGGCCTAGAATTGTCGCGCTATCGTGTACCGCTTTGGCTGTAGTTCAGGATCAAACTAACAGACAAACAAACGAGAGCTTTAGTGTATAGATGGATGTTCCAGATAGAACAATGAAATTCTTACTTGCTGCAGCACAACAGAATATGTAAACATAGTACACTGTAAATAATAATAATAATAATAATAATAATAATAATAATAATAATAATAAATAATAATAATAGTCTATTGTAGTTCAGAGCTTATTTGAGGTTGAAGTGTTAATAGCCTGATGGCTGTGGGGAGGAAACTGTTCCTGAACCTGGACGTTACAATTATGTTGAAAGACTGGAGTGACTAGGCTTGTATACACTGGAATTTAGAAGGATGAGAGGGGATCTTATCGAAACGTATAAGATTATTAAGGGGTTGGACACGTTAGAGGCAGGAAACATGTTCCCAGTGTTGGGGGAGTCCAGAACCAGAGGCCACAGTTTAAGAATAAGGGGTAGGCCATTTAGAACTGAGATGAGGAAAAACTTTTTCAGTCAGAGAGTTGTGAATCTGTGGAATTCTCTGCCTCAGAAGGCAGTGGAGGCCAATTCTCTGAATACATTCAAGAGAGAGCTAGGTAGAGCTCTTAAGGATAGCAGAGTCAGGGGGGTATGGGGAGAAGGCAGGAACGGGGGTACTGATTGAGAATGATCAGCCATGATCACATTGAATGGCGGTGCTGGCTCGAAGGGCCGAATGGCCTCCTCCAGCACCTATTGTCTATTGTTACAGTTTTCAGGCTCCTGTACCTTCTTCCCGATGGCAGGGGTGAAATGAGAGCGTGGCCAGGGTGGTGTGGATCTCTGATGATGCGGGCTGCTGTCTTTGTGAGGCAGCAACTCTGGTAAACCCCTTCGATGGTGGGGAGGTCAGAGCCGGGGATGGACTGGGCAGTGTTCTATTGTTATCTCACTTTCTCAACCAGTCCTTGCACACTCGGGTAGTTATTTAGAGAGGCCAGTTGAGAGGATGAGGAGAGAATTATAAAGTGGGAGTACTCTAAAGGTTTGGTGCAAATGGGTTGGCATGGACTACGTGGGCTGAAGGGCCTGTTTCCCTGCTGTTTAACTATCTATATACTAAAACTCTTGTTTGTTTGTTTGTTTGATCCTGAACTACAGCCAAAACAGAACACGATAGCGCGCCAATTTTAGGCCCACCTTAACTTCTGCTAATGGAAGAAGTTTCATTGACATCGGTGTTATATTTTAAAAGTTATTTACATTTTAATGTTTAAATCTATCTCCGAGGGAGGGGGGGAGGATAGGGAAGAGGGGAGGGGGGGAGGATAGGGAAGAGGGGAAGGGGGGAGGGAGGGGGAGGGGGGGAGGAGAGGTTTGGGCCCAACGGGTCCACTTAGTCTAGTGATTTACACTTTATTTATTTCGAAAGTAAACTTTATTCCAGAATATACACAACTCAGTACATAGCTTTCCTTATATTTATAGTAAAGTCCAGTCCTCACATCCACTGTGTAAACAAGGCTCTCACTCTCTGGCGCAGCGGTAGAGTTGCTGCCTCACAGCGCCGGAGACCCGGGTTCGATCCCGACTACGGGCGCTGTTTGTACGGAGTCTGTACGTTCTCCCCGTGACCTGCGTTGCTTTTCTCCGGGATTTCATGTCTCATCCCACATTCCAAAGACGAGCAGGTTTAATTGGCCTTTGGTATAATTGTAAATTGTCCCTAGCCGACCAACAATCTAGTGTGTGTGTAGGATAGCGTTAGTGTGCGGAGATCGCTGGTCGGTGGGGACTCAAAGACATGAACATTGGATTGTGAGCTACTCAAGCGAAATATGAGGTGCTGTTCTACCAGTTTGTGTGTGCAACTCCAGGTTCAAGAACAGCTTTGTTTAGTTTTACACATGCAGCGTGGAAACAGGCCCTTCGGTCCACCGAGTCCGAGCCGACCAACAATCTAGTTCCTCCAATTTCCGGTGGCCGAGCACTTCAACTCCCCCTCCCACTCCCAGTCTGACCTTTCTGTCATGGGCCTCCTCCAGTGCCATAGTGAGGCCCACCGCAAATTGGAGGAACAGCACCTCATATTTCGCTTGGGCAGCTTGCAGCCCAGCGGTATGAACATTGACTTCTCCAACTTTAGATAGTTCTTCTGTCCCTCTCTTCCCCTCCTCCTTCCCAGATCTCCCTGTCTCCACCTATATCCTTCCTTTGTCCCGCCCCCCTGATATCAGTCTGAAGGAGGGTCTCGACCCAAAACGTCACCCATTCCTTCTCTCCTGAGATGCTGCCTGACCCGCTGAGTTACTCCAGCATTTTGTGAATAAATACCTTCGATTTTGTACCAGCATCTGCAGTTATTTTCTTATATAACAATCTTATTGATAACTTCCATCCTACAATCTTGAGGCAATTTGCAGAAGCCAATTAACCTACAAACCTGCATGCCTTTGTGATGTGGGAAAAAACCGGGGAACCCGGAGAAAACCTGCGCAGGTCACGGGGAGAACGTACAAACTCTGTACAGACAGCACCCCTAGTCGGGATCGAACCCAGGTCTCTGGTGCTGTGAGGCAGCAACTCTACCGCTGCGCCACCGTGTCGCCCAGCTTCCTCACTATCAAGTTTCAGGCTCCTGAACCACCCTGCACAGCCCAAACCACAACCCTACCTCAGCAACAGAATACCGTGGACTTTATTCATGCGGTCAAAAGTGATAGGAGCAGAATTAGGCCATTCGGCCCATCAAGTCCACTCCACCATTCAATCATGGCTGACCTATCTCTCCCGCCCAACCCCATTCTCCTGCCTTCTCCCCATAACTCCTGACACCCGCACTGATCAAGAATCTATGTATCTCTGCCTTCAAAATATCCACTGACTTGGCCTCCACAGCATCCTGTGGCAATGGATTCCACTGAATTCCACTGGGAAGGAACTTCATATACTGGTTTAAGAGTGGAAGTTTTGTTGCCTCCATCACAGTGAGGGGGTGTTTGGAGTCACTGTGATGGACGTTTGTGTTGGGGTCGTGTGTCTTGTGTTCTTTTTTTTATGACTGCTATGTAGTTTCGTTCGGTACCTCGGTACCGAATGACAAATAAAGCTCTGTTATACTGTTATACTGTTATAAACTGAAGATAGACACAAAATGCTGGAGTAACTCAGCGGGTCAGGCAGCATCTCTGGAGAGAAGGAATGGGTGATGTTGGGTCATGGTCTCTCTGTGGCATTTGCGGGAGATGATGGCACGGCTTGGCGTTGTGCTGCTTGGAGCGGGGTTTTTTTCATCAGTGGTTACGTTTCCTTGTGTGACTGACGAGGCCTCTCCATGTCAGGCAGATCCTTCAAACAGTTTCCACAGGTGAGGTGGTCTCTGGTCGTTGTTCTGGGGAGTCTGTGGCTGCCGTCTATGACCATATTGCGGCGTTGGCAACAGACAATAGACAATAGGTGCAGGAGTAGGCCATTCGGCCCTTCGAGCCAGCACCGCCATTCAATGTGATCATGGCTGATCATTCTCAATCACTACCCCGTTCCTGCCCTCTCCCCATACCCCCTGACTCCGCTATCCTTAAGACCTCTATCTAGCTCTCTCTTGAATGTATTCAGAGAATTGGCCTCCACTGCCTTCTGAGGCAGAGAATTCCACAGATTCACAACTCTCTGACTGAAAAGGTTTTTCCTCATCTCCGTTCTAAATGGCCTACCCCTTATTCTTAAACTGTGGCCCCTGGTTCTGGACTCCCCCAACATTGGGAACATGTTTCCTGCCTCTAACATGTCCAACCCCTTAATGTTTCGATAAGATCCCCTCTCATCCTTCTAAATTCCAGTGTATACAAGCCTAGCCGCTCCAGTCTTTCAACATACGACAGTCCCGCCATTCCGGGAATTAACCTAGTAAACCTACGCTGCACGCCCTCAATAGCAAGAATATCCTTCCTCAAATTTGGACCAGCAATCCCTGCACACTAACACTATCCCACACACACGAGTGACAATTTACATTTACACCAAGCCAATTAAACTACAACCTGCACGTCATTGGAGTGTGGGAGGAAACCGAAGATTTCGGAGAAAACCCACGCAGGTCACGGGGAGAACGTACAAACTCCGTACAGACGGCGCCCGTAGTCGGGATGGAACCCGGATCTCTGGCGCTGCGAGGCAGCAACTCTCCTGCTGTGCCCACCTTATAAAGAGGTCTGTAATAACGATGGTAGACCATATATCCATGTGAATCTCTATAGTTCCTTCAATTCAGAAAGCAACCCCAGTGTTTAACATAGCCTAAGGGGAAATAGACTGTGAGTCAGTGAGCAGGTTAGGAGTTGTGACCATAATCACGGTGGGAGCTGGGATTTAATGATGGGCTTCACATTTGTCAATGGGGCCTCAGGGAACAAAACTCCAGTCTCGGGATTAAGGAGTGTGACTGCAGATCTATTTACAAGAGTGATCATAAGATCACAAGAGCGATAGGAGCAGAATGAGGCCATTCGGCCCAACCAGTCGGCACGGTGGCGCAGCGGTAGAGTTGCTGCCTTACCGCGAATGGAGCCGGAGACTCAGGTTCGATCCTGACTACGGGCGCCGTCTGTAGGGAGTTTGTACGTTCTCCCCGTGACCTGCGTGGGTTTTCTCCGAGATCTTCCGGTTCCTCCCACACTCCAAAGACGTGCAGGTTTGTAGGTTAATTGACTGGGTAATATGTAAAAATTGTCCCTGGTGTGTGTAGGATAGTGTTAGTGTGCGGGGATCGCTGGGCGGTGTGGACTCGGTGTTTCCGCGCTGTATCTCTATATCTAAAAATCTAAATCTAGTCTACTTCGCCTTTCAACCAGATTGATTCCTGGGATGGCAGGACTTTCATATGAAGAAAGACTGGATAGACTCGGCTTGTACTCGCATGAATTTAGAAGATTGAGGGGGGATCTTTCGAAACTTACAAAATTCTTAAGGGGTTGGACAGGCTAGATGCAGGAAGATTGTTCCCGATGTTGGGGAAGTCCAGAACAAGGGGTCACAGTTTAAGGATAAGGGGGAAGTCTTTTAGGACCGAGATGAGAACGTTTTTTTTCACACAAAGAGTGGTGAATCTGTGGAATTCTCTGCCACAGAAGGTAGTTGAGGCCAGTTCATTGGCTATATTTAAGAGGGAGTTAGATGTGGCCCTTGTGGCTAAAGGGATCAGGGGGTATGGAGAGAAGGCAGGTACATGATACTGAGTTGGATGATCAGCCATGATCATATTGAATGGCGGTGCGTACAGGCTCGAAGGGCCGAATGGCCTACTCCTGCACCTATTTTCTATGTTTCTATGTTTCTATCATGGCAGATCTATCTCTCCCTCCTCACCCCTTTCTCCTGCCATCTCCACACAGTCAGAGTGAGTTCATACTGCAGACTTGTCTGGAAAAACACTCACAACCAGAGACTGCAAAATAAAGCGTGGAGGGAAGAAGGTAAGACACAAAATACTGGAGTAACTCGGCAGGACAGGCAGCATCTCTGGAGAGAAGGATTAGGTGACATTTTGGGTCGAGACCCTTCTTCAGACTCTGAAGAAGGGTCTCGACCCGAAACGTCACCCATTCCTTCTCTCTAGAGATGCTGCCTGTCCCGCCGAGTTACTGCAGCATTTTGTGTCTATCCACAGGCATACTCCGCAGGGCTCTACCCTGCTCAGGTCTTCTTAAGTTCATAAGTGATAGGAGCAGAATTAGGTCAGGGGTCTAAGTCAGAAAGACCCCATTTAGTCTCTCTCCGAAAGGGATCCACCAAAATTCAGATTGCTCTTTGTTGATCTGACTGCAAGCAAAATAACGGTATCACAGAATGCTGGAGTAACTCAGCGGGTCAGGCAGCATCTCAGGAGAGAAGGAATGGGTGACGTTTCGGGTCGAGACCCTTTCTCAGACTGAAACGTCACCCATTCCTTCTCTCCTAGATGCTGCCTGACCTGCTGAGTTACTCCAGCATTTTGTGATACCATCGATTTGTACCAGCAAAATAACGTTTTGCTCATTCTGACAAAGTGTCTTTGACCCAAAACGTGGACTCCCCCTTTCACACAGATGCTGCCAGACCTGCTGAGTATTTCCAGCAGTCTCTGCCTTTATCTCGGATTTCCAGCATCTGCCTGTTTGATCTTTACCATCTCCTACATAGTAACGTCCCAGGCTCCACTGAGAGGAAGAGTGAGGAATGTGGAATCCGCTCTGGTGGATGTTTATGTTAACTTTTATTTTATGTGGTTGTGTGTCTCGTTGCTTTTTACTTAGCATGGCTGGATGGTAACTCAAATTTCACTGTATCTTAATTGGTATTTGTAACAATTAAGTTGAATCTTGAACCTTGAATCTTCTTTGAAGTAATAGACAATAGACAATAGGTGCAGGAGGAGGCCATTCGGCCCTTCGAGCCAGCACCGCCATTCAATGTGATCATGGCTGATCATTCTCAATCAGTACCCCGTTCCTGCCTTCTCCCCATACCCCCTGACTCCGCTATCCTTAAGAGCTCTATCTAGCTCTCTCTTGAATGCATTCAGAGAATTGGCCTCCACTGCCTTCTGAGGCAGAGAATTCCACAGATTCACAACTCTCTGACTGAAAAAGTTTCTCCTCATCTCAGTTCTAAATGGCCTACCCCTTATTCTTAAACTGTGGCCCCTTATAATTCGTTTATAAGATCACAAGTTCATAAGTTCTTTAATTTAGTTTAGTGATACAGCGCGGAAACAGGCCCTTCGGCCCACCGGGTCCGTGCCGACCAGCGATCCTCGCACACCAACACTATCCTACACCCACTAGGGACAATTTTTACATTTACCGAGTCAATTAACCTACAGACCTGAACGTCTTTGGAGTGTGGGAGGAAACCGAAGATCTGGGAGAAAACCCACGCAGGTCACGGGGAGAACGTACAAACTCCGTACAGGCAGCACCCGTAGTCGGGATGGAACCCGGGTCTCCGGTGCTGTATTCGCTGTAAGGCAGCAACTCTACCGCTGCGCCACCGTTCTAGGAGCAGAAATAGGCCATTCGGCCCATTGAGTCCACTCCGCCATTCGATCGTGGCTGATCTATCTCTCCCTCACAACCCCATCCTCCTGCCTTCTCCCCCTAACCCTTGACCCTCTTTTACTAATCAAGAATCTATTTATCCCTGCCTTAGAAATATCCATTGACGTGGCCTCCACAGCGTTCTGTGGCGATGAATTCCACAGATTCACCACCCTCTGACTGAATAAATTACTCCTCGTCTCCTTTCTACGTCTTAGGCTGTACAGGGCCAGAGACGCAAGTTCAATCCTCACCTCAGCTCCTGACTGCAACTTACTGAATTCCACTTTATATTTGCAATCTCTATATTATCTATGTATATTGTGTTTACAGGCCTGTCATGCTGCTGCAAGCCATAATTTAATTTTTCCATTGTCGGTACATACAACAATTAAACACAAAGACAAGACACAAAATGCTGGAGTAACTCAGCGGGGCAGGCAGCATCTCTGGAGAGAAGGAATGGGTGGCATTGAAACAGAAAACAGGTGCAGGAGGAGGCCATTTGGCCCTTCGAGCCAGCACCGCCATTCATTGTGATCATGGCTGATCATCCACAATCAGTAACCCGTGCCTGCCTTCTCCCCATATCCCTTGAATCCGTTAGACCCTAGAGCTCTATCTAACTCATCATTAAGAGCTCTCTCTAACTCTCTCTTGAAAGCATCCAGTGAATTGGCTCCCACTGCCTTCTGGGGCAGAGAATTCCACAAATTCACAACTCTCTGGGTGAAAAGGTTGCTTCTCACCTAGGTTTCAAATGGCCTCCCCTTTATTCTTAGACTGTGTGTGTGGCCCCTGGTTCCGGACTCCCCCAACATTGGGAACATTTTTCCTGCATCTAGCTTGTCCAGTCCTTTTATAATTTTATACGTCTCGGGTCGAGACCCTTCTTCAGGCTGGTTAGGGATAAGGGAAACGAGAGATTTAGACGGTGATGTGGAGAGACAAAGGAGAATGAATGAAAGATGTGTAAAAATAGTAATTATGATCAAGGAAACAGGGCACTGTTAGCTGTTGGTTGGGTGAGAACGAGAAGCTGGTGCGGTTTGGGTGGGGAGAGATGGAGAGAGAGGGAATGCTGGGGTTACTTGAAGTGAGCGAAATCAATATTCGTACCACTGGTGGAGGAAAATAACTGCAGATGCTGGTTAAAATCGAAGGTAGACACAAAATGCTGGGGTAACTCAGCGGGTCAGGCAGCATCTCGGGAGAGAAGGAATGGGTGACGTTTCGGGTCGAGACTCTTCAGGGTCACCCCATTATCATGTATCTGTGCACTGTAAATGGCTCGATTGTAATCACGTGTTGTCTTTCCGCTGACTGCTCAGCACGCAACAAAAGCTTTTCACTGTACCTCGCTCGGTACACGTGACTATAAACTACACTCGATCGCAAACTTTGAAGACCCATTGACATCAAAGGTCTGGTAAAACATGCATTGGTAGCCGCACTTGATCAATCAAGGTAATGCAGCTGGTTCTAAATGCAACAACTAATCTATAATCCGGCCATGTGTTGGAAGGAACTGCAGATGTTGGTTTAAACCAAAGATAGACACAAAATTGTAGGTTGACACAAAATGCTGGAGTAACTCAGCGGGTCAGGCAGCATCTCTGGAGAAAAGGAATAGGTGACATTTAGGGCCAATAGACAATAGACAATAGACAATAGGTGCAGGAGGAGGCCATTTGGCCCTTCGAGCCAGCACCGCCATTCAATGTGATCATGGCTGATCATTCTCAATCAGTACCCCGTTCCTGTCTTTTCCCCATACCCCCTGACTCCGCTATCCTTAAGAGCTCTTTTTCAGACTGAGAGTCAGGGGAGAGGGAAACGAGAGATATAGACGGTGATATAGAGAGATAAAGAAAAAAACATATCTTACATTCATGTGTAGGAAAAAACCTGCAGATGCTGGTTTAAATCGAAGGTAGACACAAAATGCTGGAGTAACAGCGGGTCAGGCAGCATCTCGGGAGAGTGGCGCAGCGGTAGAGTTGCTGCCTTACAGCGAATGCAGCGCCGGAGACTCAGGTTCGATCCTGACTACGGGTGCCGTCTGTACGGAGTTTGTACGTTCTCCCCGTGACCTGCGTGGGTTTTCTCCGAGATCTTCGGTTTCCTCCCACACTCCAAAGACGTACAGGTATGTAGGTTAATTGGCTAGGCAAATGTGAAAATTGTCCCTAGTGTGTGTAGGATAGTGTTAATGTGCGGGGATCGCTGGGCGGCGCGGACCCGGTGGGCCGAAGGGCCTGTTTCCGCGCTGTATCTCTAAATCTAAAAAATCTAAAGAAGGAGTGGGTGACGTTTTGGGTCTGAAGAAGGGTCTCGACCCGAAACGTCGCCCATTCCTTCTCTCCCGAGATGCTGCCTGACCCGCTGCGTTACTCCAGCATTTTGTGTCTACCATATCTTTCATTAATTTCATTCATCTATCCTATTTCTCTCTATGTCGCCGTCTATACCTATCGTTTCCTTCTCCCCTGACTCTCAGTCTGAAGAAGGGTCTCGACCAGAAATGTCGCATATTCCTTTTCCTCCAGAGATGCTGCCTGATCCGCTGAGTTACTCCAGCACTTTTGTGTCTATAATTCCATCCATGACATCTATCTAAACCCCTGAACCCAAACAACCTCGTCCAGGCAATAGTGATGCCTCATTTGCAGTGTCTCGCCAAATTCGGCGACAAAACTCAGGCTAAAACAAAACCTATATGTAATCCTCCCCCCTTCCCGCCATCCTCTCTCCCCTCTGCACCAAACACCAGGCCGGAGGAGATAAGTATAAAAGCTCCCTGGATGAGCCCAGTCTTCTCACGAGAGAACACAAGTGCTTTATTTTTTATTTCTCTCTCCCTCTGTTCCCTGAGAGACGTATAAATTATTCTCCACCTCCCCTCTCGCCAACAAACCGCAGAATGAAAAGTCGAAAGGCTTCACGCTGGTGATGCTGCGGGGTAACCATGGCAACCACTGCACCCAGCAATTGTGTTGCTTCTTGGCCTGCAACGAGCGAGCGAATTAGTCCCGCCGTACGTGACCAATGTAAAAAGAAAAAAAACCCTCCCCCTGTCGCATTAAAATATTGCGGCCTCGCAATATCGTTGGATGAAAGGCAAAGCCCGCGGCCGCAGTTCTTTTTGACACAGTTTGCTTTCCCTGCCCGTCCCCTCCATTTGAGGCCTAGTAGGCTTCTCGGCCTGCTGGCTAAAGCTGGGGCAGGCACAAAGAGCTGGAGTAACACAGCGGGCGGGACAGGCAGCATCTTCTCTGGGGGGGAAGGAACGGGTGGCGTTTCGGGTCGAGACCCATCTTCAGACTGAGAGTCAGGGGAGAGGGGAGATACATAGATGAGGGAAGTGTCAGGTGTGAAAACAGGGCAATGGGAATGGAGATCAAGGAACGGGCAGAATAGACCATCGTTAGCTGGGAGAAGGTAAAAACAAAGCAAACACAGATAAAATGTAGTCGGAGATAGTACGACTGTCGGAGAACTGGGAAGGGGGAGGGATGGAGAGAGAGGGAAAGCAAGGGGTTACTTGAAGTTAGAGAAGTCAATGTTCATATCGCTGAGTTGTAAGCTACCCAAGTGAAATATGAGGTGCTGTTCGTCCAATTTGTGCTGGGCCTCACTCTGACAGTGGAGGAGGCCCAGGTCAGATAGGTCAGTGTGGGAGTGGGAGGGGGAGTTGAAGTGCTGAGCCACCGGGAGATCAGGTAGGTTTAGGCGGACTGAGCGGGGGTGTTCAGCGAAACGATCGCCGAGCCTGCGCTTGGTCTCGCTGGGAGTTGAGGGACAATGAGGGTGTCAATGGCCTCAAGTGAATGCATCCCTGGAAATTCCTGTCAAGAACACTGACACAATAGGGGCGGCATTGTGGCACTGCTGGTAAGGCCGCCGCCTCACAGCGCCGGAGACACAGGTTCGATCCCGACCTCGTGTGCTCTCTGTGACACTTTTAAAATTTATTCCTTGGTGGAGAAGGAAAGTGGATGAGAGGGGAGAGATGTTGCTGGATGGGGAGAGGATTACTTTTTTTTTAGCCTGAGTTTTGTTGCCAAATGTGGTGAAAACCTGCATAGGAGGCACTGCTTTTGTTCAGTTCCCAGTGACCGCGTGGGTTTCCTCTGGGTGCCCCGGTTTCCTCCCTCATCCCAAAGACGTGCAGGTTTGTAAGTTAATTGGCCCCTCTGTACATTGCCCCCAGGGTACAGGGAGTGCATAAGAAGTGGGATAACACAGCGGTAGTGTTGCTGCCTCACAGCGCCAGAGACCCCGGTTCGATCCTGACTACGGAGATTGTACATTCTCCCCGTGATACTGTGTGGAAATAGGCCCTTCGGCCCAACTTGCCCACATGGCCACCAATGTCCCAGCTACACTAGTCCCACCTGCCTGCGCTTGGTCCATATCCCTCCAAATGTCCTATCCATGTACCTGCTTAACTGGTTCTTAAATGCTGGGATAGTCCCAGCCTCAACTACCTCCTCTGGCAGCTCGTTCCATACACCCACCACCCTTTGTGTGAAAAGGTTACCATCAGATTCCTATTAAATCTTTTCCCCGTCACCTTGAACCGATGTCCTCTGGTCCTCGAATCTGTGGAATTCTTTGCCACAGACGGCTGTGGAGGCCAAGTCAGTGGATATTTCTAAGGCAGAGATTGACAGATTCTTGATTAGTGCGGGTGTCAGGGGTAATGGGAAGAAGGCAGGAGAATGGGGTTAAAAAGGAAAGATAGATCAGCCATGATTGGATTCAGTGTAGACTTAATGCCTAATTCTGCTCCTATCACTTATGAAGCTATGAACTTTGGACTTTGGAGATACAGCGCGGAAACAGGCCCTTCGGCCCACCGAGTCCGCACCGACAAACGATCCCCGCATATTAACACTATCCTACACACATTAGGAACAAATTACATTTGTACCAGGCCAATTGACCTTCAAACCTGCACGTTTTTCGAGTGTGGGAAGAAACCGGAGCACCTGGAGAAAACCCACGCGGTCACAGGAAGAACGTACAAACTCTGTACAACAACACCTGTAGTCAGGATCAAAGCCGGGCCGGTGGCACTGTGAGGCAGCAACTCTACCGCTGTGCCACTGTTCTGCCCCTGCCCCTCCTCATGGTATCTGCAGACCAGTGTCTGATTATACTCTTGTGAAGCACTCCCGGATATAGGATGCTATATCAATGCAGGTAGCTGTCTCGGGCTGGTAGATACAAGGTATCGCCACATGTTCTGGCCATTGTTTGTGAGCCCAGTCGCTATCTTTCCACTTCCAATGGATCAATGGTTCTTCATTATCAGACATAGACAATAGACAATAGACAATAGGTGCAGGAGTAGGCCATTCAGCCCTTCGAGCCAGCACCGCCATTCAATGCGATCATGGCTGATCACTCTCAATCAGTACCCCGTTCCTGCCTTCTCCCCATACCCCCTCACTCCGCTATCCTTAAGAGCTCTATCCAGCTCTCTCTTGAAAGCTGGATACCGAAGTACAGTGAAAATGTTGCAGTTTTTTTCAGTTTCGAGACTTAATGTTGGTTCGTTTAGAGATACATCGCGGAAACAGGCCCTTCAGCCCTCCCAGTCCGTGCCGACCTGCGATCCCTGCACATTAACACTACCCTACACGAACCAGGGACAATTTACATTCACAGTATACCAAGCCCGTTAACCTACCAACCTGTACGTCTTCGCAGTGCGGGAGGAAACTAAAGATCCCGGAGAAAACCCAGGCAGGTCACGGGGAGAACGTACAAACTCCGTACAGGCAGCACCCGTGGTCGGGATCGAACCCGGGTCTCTGGCGCTGTGAGGCGCTGCGACACTGAGCTGCATGCAAACAGACCCTTCGGCCCACTGAGTCCACACTGACCAACAGTCACTCCGTACACTGGTTTTCTTTGCATACAGTTCAGTAAATTATTACTGTATGTAAGCAGAATCTCAGTTTGGTTTAGTTTAGTTTATTGTCACGTGTACCGAGGTACAGTGAAAAGCTTTTGTTGCGTGCTAACGGTGAGCAATATGGCATGGACAGCAAGGTGGCGCTGTGGAGGAATTGCAGCCTCACAGCTCCAGAGACCCGGGTTCAATCCTGACTACGGGTGCTGTCTGTACGGAATTTGTATCCGCGTGGGTTTTCCCCGAGATCTTCGGTTTCCTCCCACACTCCACAGACGTACAGGTTTGCAGGTTAATTGGCTTGGTGTAAAATGTAAAAAAATGTCCCTTGTGTGTGTAAAGTCGTGTTAACGTGCTGGGATCGCTGGTCGGCACGGACTCGGTGGGCCGAAGGGCCTGTTTCCGCCCTGTATCTTTAAGCAAAATGAAACTAAACTAAATAAACAAAACTAACCAGTCAGCGGGAAGACAATACATGATTACAATCCAGTCCAGAACCAGGGGCCACAGTTTAAGAATAAGGGGTAGGCCATTTAGAACAGAGATGAAGAAAAACTTTTTCAGTCAGAGAGTTGTAAATCTGTGGAATTCTCTGCCTCAGAGGGCAGTGGAGGCCAATTCTCTGAATGCATTCAAGAGAGAGCTAGATAGAGCTCTTAAGGATAGTGGAGTCAGGGGTTATGGGGAGAAGGCAGGAACGGGGTACTGATTGTGAATGATCAGCCATGATCACATTGAATGGCGGTGCTGGCTCGAAGGGCCGAATGGCCTGCTCCTGCACCTATTGTCTATGGAGCCATCCACAGTGTACAGACACATGACGAGGGGAGTTCAAAGAGTATTGAAATAGTCCAGCGAGACCATATTGAAGAGTCGGCAGGTCTGGCGCCATTTTGAAGGCCTTCCCCATCACAGAGACCCCTACCCCTCAGGTAGACACAACATGCTGGAGTAACTCAGCGGGTCAGGCAGCATCTTGGGAGACCGGTTGGACAGAGGCTGACTGGAGACCCTCGGACTAACTTTGATCGGACATTCCTGGCTTCACCTTGCACTAAACGCTATTCACGATATTCCCTTTATCATGTATCTGTTCACCGTGGACGGCTCGATTGTAATCACGTGTTGTCTTTCCACTGACTGGTTAGCACGCAACAACACGTTACAAGGGATGGCACGGCAGTAGATTTGCTGCCTTGCAGCGCTAGGGACCCGGGTTCGATCCCGACTACAGGTGCGGTCTGTGCAGAGTTTGCACGCTCCCCCCGTGACCTGCGTGGGTTTCCTCCGTGATCTTCG
The DNA here is from genome assembly GCF_053455715.1 of Rhinoraja longicauda. Lineage (NCBI taxonomy): Eukaryota > Metazoa > Chordata > Chondrichthyes > Rajiformes > Arhynchobatidae > Rhinoraja > Rhinoraja longicauda. The sequence goes on from NC_135993.1 coordinate 5,787,231, forward strand.
GTTTCCTCCCACACTCCAAAGACGTGTAGGTTTGTGGGTTAACTGGCTTGGTGTACATGGGTGATGCTCTGAAGACAGGTCTCGACCCAAAACGTCACCCATTCCTTCTCTCCCGAGATGCTGCCTGGCCCGCTGAGTTACTCCAGCATTTTGCGTCCACCTTCGATTTAAACCAGCATCTGCAGTTTTTGTTCCTCAACCCCTCAGCCTTGCTTTGGCCCATGTTTCTGCTCCCCCTCCCCCTCCCCAAGCACACCCCCCCCTTCCCAGCCTCTGCCTGCGTCGAGCAGATGGGACGTACTTAGAATGACAATGGAGTGACACCAGTGGGCCCGCTCTCCTGATTACGTGCTGCAAAGCTTTCACAAAGCGCCCAGTGACAAGGTCACCACGGCAGCCATCTGCTGCTCCCTGCCCTTCGGGTCACCGCCGTTCACCGTCATTTGCCGACACCCCTTCACCTCACCGCTGACACCGAGCTCGGCGTCTGATGGTGATGTGCGTCATCCAGGCATACAGGCCCTCCAGCCCAACTTGCCCGCACCGGACCAACATGCCTAGGGTCGCCAACTGTCCCGTATTAGCCGGGACATCCCGTATTTTGGGCTAAATTGGTTTGTCCCGTACGGGACCGCCATTGTCCCGTGTTAGGCCTGGTGTCGGCGCGGACAGTGTAGGCTAACGGAGTGTGTTCGCCTGACGGAGGTTGCATAGCAACCCGCCTCCCGGCCCGGGCGGCCGCCATTGGTGGAGCGGGAGCACGTGGCCGCTGGCTGGGCGAGGTCACGTGGGGCGGTGACGTCACCCTTTGTCCCTTATTAGGGAGTGAGGAAGTTGGCAACCCTACTAATATGGGACAAGAGCGGTCCCCCGTACCAATTTAGCCCAAAATACGGGATGTGCCGGCTAATACGGGACAATTGGCGACCCTAGGCAATGGATCCTGATATGAGCAGTGAATTGACAACATAAAAGTGACCTGCTGACAATCCCTGCATTGCAGCCGTGTACAACAGTGGAGTGCATATGGCTCATAGGGGAAGATAGACACAAAAAACTGGAGTAACTCAGCGGGACAGGCAGCATCTCTGGAGAGAAGGAATGGGTGACGTCTCGGGTCGAGACCCTTCAATTTTAAATTTAGATTTAGAGATACAGCGCAGAAACAGGCCCTTCGGCCCACCGGGTCCGCGCCGCCCAGCGATCCCCGCACACTAACACTATCCTACACCCTAGGGACAATTTTTTTTACATTTGCCCAGCCAATTAACCTACATACCTGTACTTTTTTGGAGTGTGGGAGGAAACCGAAGATCTCGGAGAAAATCCACGCAGGTCATGGGGAGAACGTACAAACTCCGTACAGACGGCGCCCGTAGTCAGGATCGAACCTCAGTCTCCGGCGCTGCATTCGCTGTAAGGCAGCAACTCTACCGCTGCGCCACCGTGCCGCTTTTAGTCTGAAGACAGCCAGCATTCCTTCCACATTGGCCTGCCTTCCCTCCTCCCTCCCTCCCTCCCTCCCCCCCCCCCCCCCTGACTCTATACCCCTTGAGCATGAGCCCCAACCCCCTGTAATCAAAGAGAGAACGAGAGAGGTGCAGCAGGCAAACAGGACCTTCGGCCCACCAGAGTCCCTGCCGACCATCAAGCACCTATTTACACCAGTCCTATCCATTCCCAAGTCGACACTCCCAATCTCGTTGTACCCCTGAGCTGGGGGGTTGTGTGAATTGTGAGGAAGATGCAATAAGGCTGCAGGGTGACTTGGACAGGTTGTGTGAGTGGGCGGATACATGGCAGATGCAGTTTAATGTAGATAAGTGTGAGGTTATTCACTTTGGAAGTAAGAATAGAAAGGCAGATTATTATCTGAATGGTGTCAAGTTAGGAGGAGGGGGAGTTCAATGAGATCTGGGTGTCCTAGTGCATCAGTCAATGAAAGGAAGCATGCAGGTACAGCAGGCAGTGAAGAAAGCCAATGGAATGTTGGCCTTCGTAACAAGAGGAGTTGAGTATAGGAGCAAAGAGGTCCTTCTACAGTTGTACCGGGCCCTGGTGAGACCGCACCTGGAGTACTGTGTGCAGTTTTGGTCTCCAAATTTGAGGAAGGATATTCTTGCTATGGAGGGCGTGCAGCGTAGGTTCACTAGGTTAATTCCCGGAATGGCGGGACTGTCGTATGTTGAAAGGCTGGAGCGATTGGGCTTGTATACACTGGAATTTAGAAGGATGAGGGGGGATCTTATTGAAACGTATAAGATAATTAGGGGATTGGACACATTAGAGGCAGGAAACATGTTCCCAATGTTGGGGGAGTCCAGAACAAGGGGCCACAGTTTAAGAATAAGGGGTAGGCCATTTAGAACGGAGATGAGGAAGAACTTTTTCAGTCAGAGAGTGGTGAAGGTGTGGAATTCTCTGCCTCAGAATTCCAGTGGAGGCCAGTTCATTGGATGCTTTCAAGAGAGAGCTGGATAGAGCTCTTAAGGATAGCGGAGTGAGGGGGTATGGGGAGAAGGCAGGAACGGGGTACTGATTGAGAGTGATCAGCCATGATCGCATTGAATGGCGGTGCTGGCTCGAAGGGCTGAATGGCCTACTCCTGCACCTATTGTCTATTGTCTAATAAAGATATATTGTATTGTATTGTATTCTGCATTTTTCCCTGAGCGTCGTCTGCTTTGATCTGTCCTTTTCACACCTTGCCCTTCCGTATCATCTCCAGTCTCTCTCTCTCCCTCCCCTGACTCCCAGTCTGATGAAGGGGGTCGATTCTGGAATTTAGAAGGATGAGAGGAGATCTTATTGAAACATAAGATCATTAAGGGATTGGACACGCTAGAGGCAGGAAACATGTTGGGGGAGTCCAGAGCCAGGGGCCACAGTTTAAGAATAAGGGGTAGGCCATTTAGAACGAAGATGAGGAAAAACTTTTTCACTCAGAGTTGTGAATCTGTGGAATTCTCTGCCTCAGAAGGCAGTGGAGGCCAATTCTCTGAATGCATTCAAGAGAGAGCTGGATAGAGCTCTTAAGGATAGCGGAGTCAGGGGGTATGGGGAGAAGGCAGGAACGGGGTACTGATTGTGCATGATCAGCCATGATCACATTGAGTTGCGGTGCTGGCTCGAAGGGCCAAATGGCCTCCTCCTATTGTCTATTGTCTATTGACTCGTAAAAACATCGCCCATTCCTTTTTCTGAAGAGACGCTGCAGCCCGGCCCGCTGAGTTACTCCAGCATTTTGTGCCCATCTTCGACTGTAAGAAAATAACTGCAGATGCTGGTACAAATCGAAGGTATTTATTTCACAAAATGCTGGAGTAACTCAGCAGGTCAGGCAGCATCTCCGGAGAGAAGGAATGGGTGACCTGCTGAGTTACTCCAGCATTTTGTGAAATAAATTCCTTCGACTGTTGGCCGCTCATCCTGGGCACAAGAGTGACCTGCTTGCTTGCAGTACCTACATTGCAGCAGTGGCCAGCAGTAGGAAATGACTCTGATTGGAAATGGCTGAGACAATAGACAATAGGTGCAGGAGTAGGCCATCGGCCCTTCGATTTGATTTTGATTTTTGATTTAGAGATACAGCGCGGAAACAGGCCCTTCGGCCCACCGAGTCCGCGCCGCCCAGCGATCCCCGCACATTAACACGATCCTACACACACTAGGGACAATTTTTACATATTACCCAGTCAATTAACCTACAAACCTGTACGTCTTTGGAGTGTGGGAGGAAACCGAAGATCTCGGAGAAAGCCCACGCAGGTCACGGGGAGAACGTACAAACTCCGTACAGACGGCGCCCGTAGTCAGGATCGAACCTGAGTCTCCGGCGCTGCAATCGCTGTAAGGCAGCAACTCTACCGCTGCGCCACCGTGCCGCCATCGAGCCATCACCACCATTCAATGTGATCATGGCTGATCATTCTCAATCAGTATTTATTCACAAAATGCTGGAGTAACTCAGCGAGTCAGGCAGCATCTCAGGAGAGGAGGAATGGGGAAACATATAAAATTCTTAAGGGGTTGGAGAGGCTAGATGCGGGAAGATTGTTCCCGATGTTGGGGGAGTCCAGAACCATGGGGTCACAGCTTAAGGATAAGGGGGAAGTCTTTTAGGACCTAGATGAGAAAACATTTCTTCACACAGAGAGTGGTGAGTCTGTGGAATTCTCTGCCACAGAAGGTAGTGAGGCCAGTTCATTGGCTATATTTAAGAGGGAGTTAGATGTGGCCCTTGTGGCTAAAGGGATCAGGGGGTATGGAGAGAAGGCAGGTACAGGTTACTGAGCTGGATGATCAGCCATGATCATATTGAATGGCGGTGCAGGCTCGAAGGGCCGAATGGCCTACTCCTGCACCTATTTTCTATGTTTCTATGTTTCTATGTGACGTTTCGGGTCGAGACCCTTCTTCAGACCCCGTTCCTGTACCCCCTACCCCCTGACTCCGCTATCATTAATAGCTCTATCTAGCTATAATTTATATCTTGAAAGCATCCAGAGAATTGGGGAGAGAGGCAGAAGGAGGGAGGTGGCAGTGGCTATAGGAATGCCGAGCTTTGGGGCTTCACGTGACGTGTGTGGGGTTGGCCTCCAAGGGGGCAGGGCCGGGTCGGCGTCACGTGGGGTGAGCCCGGTGACGTAACGGGAGGGGGGAGGGGGCTGGATGTGTATCAATGTTGAGAGAAGTGGCTACAATGTACCAGCGTTCGGAGTGACTGATACATCCACAATTGCCACTGTGACCTCCCCTGCAGAAAGCCCTGTGTTGCCTGTAGTAGCCTTGTTGCCACCTCCTACCTTCCCCTGTAAGCTCCACTCCACTCCCCTCCCCTGAATAATATCCGTCCAGTACGCAACAAAAAACGAACCACAAAAGAGGGGAAAGGGTGTTTCAAAAAAGAAAATCTCAGTGCCACTGCCTCTGTGTCTCGCTGTGTCGCTCTCTCTCTCTTTCTCTGTCTCTCTCTCTCTCTTTCTCTCTCTCTCTCTTTCCCTCTCTCTTTCTCTTTCCCTCTCTCTCTCTCTCTTTCTCTCTCTCTCGCTGTCTGTGTGCGTCTCTGCCTCTCTCTCTCTCTCTCTCCCACAACTGTTTCACAATGATGGCTCCAATGCAACAGAATGGGAATCACATAGAACTCGACCCCCCAGATTCAAGGAAGAGGCCATTAGAAGCGCCCATCGATGCCGGCAGTACAAAACGGACTAACACGGGAGGTGAGCACTATTGATACAACGAGGCAGTCGCTGGTGTGTGTATGTGTGTGTATATGTATGTATGTGTGTGTGCGTATGTGTGTGTGTGTATAATCGACAAGGGAACTCTGAATTGATCAGCAAGCATTGAAATCTTGGCAGCTCCCTCAAAATGACACAGCGTAGAATCCTCTCCTTCTGTTGCAAAACGTTTTTTTAAATATATATATATATATATATATATTTATATATATAACCCCTTTACAGGGGGGAAAAAAGAAGGTCTCCTAAATAATGAAAACAGGAGAAACACTATTTAAACCAGAGAGATCCAATAAACCTTCTGACTTGAGCGAAAGAAATGTCTTGAAATTGTCTTGGTGCTTACATGAATTGTCCCTGCCTGAGCCTCCACAGTTGCAAATCGCCTTTGCTTTATGTCGAACTTAAAGTTGAATATATTTGGGGGTTTTCCCCCCGCTGTTTGGACATGCAAGTAAAGGGAAAATGTGTTATTAAGACGCGGAGCCCGTGGCTACCAAACACACAATATAACAGTCATTTATTTTTTATTGGGGGGGTCGGTCACTGTGTGTTGATAATTAGCCTCAGCACCATTTTAAAAGCGGGCACTATCTTTTAATTTTATTTTCCAGGGGGAAAAAAATCTAACATCTTCACATTTGATAAATAAATGCAAGCCCTATTCGGAATGCATCCAAAAATAATATTAAAATCAAAATCCACTCATGCCAAGTCAACATTGATCAGCTTTTCAGTCATTAGGGTTTATATTATATATATATATATATAAGTGTGTGTGTATTATATATATGTATATATATATATATATATATATATATATGTGTGTGTATTATATATACATATATGTGTGTGTGTGTTATATATATATATAACAAGTATTTACACACACACACATATATATATATGTGTGTGTGTGTAAATAATTGTTTTTAGATTTTTCTAAATATATAATATTTTTTGAGGGGAAAATAAGACGTCAATTGTCTTTTTTTTTAACCAGAGAATAAATTTTGGTGCGTGAAAATTAAGATGCCGAACACGTTGTATTCTGTTATGTAGGTGGAATGAAAGTGATGGCAGTTAGATTGTGTGATTGGACCTCGGTAAAGTGCATTTAAATCGTGTGTGTCGACGGCACCAGGAAATTCGGATAATGAGAGGGAGTGAGTTGGTGATTGGATACACTGTCGTTTTTTCTCCTCGATCATAGAGTCATGCTTGCACCGGGTAGGAGTTTATGAAGAAAATCCTCTGTGATATTTTTTTTCTCCTCCAATTCAGCTGGTGATGTGTAGGATTTGGAAAGGAGGGAGGGAGGGAGGGGGTTTGTGGTGGTGGTGGGGAGAGGGGAGAGGGGGGAGAGGGGGGGGAATGGGGAGTGATGGTAGCTAAGGGATTTTTACTTATCCGCATTACCTTGTATAATACGCTTTTGATCTTTAAAAGATTTCTGTATTAGTGATTTGTGCTCCTTCAATATCAATGTGAATGGTATTTGCAGCATCTTCTAACAGTATTATGGTAGCGTTCCGGCCGCAGATTGGGAATTCTGATTTTGTTATTTTATTTGTCCAAAATTGCATTTTCTGTAAAGATAAGTCGAAACCTATTAATGAATCCGTCCTTAAATTGATGGCATTTGTGCAGATTGCGTTTGAAAGGACTTTGCGGGGAGAAAAATGTTGTGTCGGAGCTGCCGAGATGATCTGACCAGATTTTTTTTTTTTTTTTGTTGCTCTGAGTCGGTTTCGGAGTCGGTTTCGGTCGATGTGCATTGAGTGATGAGGATGCTGCATTGGAATCGAAGCGGTGTGTGGCCTCTCCTCTCAAATGATCGTGAATGTCCAGCTGGACTAACAGTGGCGGTGACATCAATTGTGAAAGAGGACTCGAGCCTGCCCTTCTGCGTCGTGTCGTGTCGTGTCGGGACGGAGATGCTGCCCAGGGGAGGTAGAATGTGTCTTGGGTCTCCCCGCGCTGGTCAAAGGGGAAATGAGGAAGACGCGGCCTTTCTATCCCACTCCCCTCTTCCATCAGTTGAAGGAACGTCAGGCCTTCCTTGGTCCATGTGCTCACTGGTCCCTTCCTTTCCGGGGTGCCTCAGTTGGCAGTGGCAAGGGTCCTCAGCTGGTCCAACAGCCATTGGTGACCCGCTGTGTCGTCCAGCACTTTGTGTTCTGCCTCATTAGACGTGTTGGGTTTGGGGGTGTACTCGTCTCTTTCAATGCATCCTCGTCCTAAGGTCCATTGTGTCTGTGGGAAGCGGTCAGGGTCAGGAACAGGAGCTGATCCCCTTAGCCCCGTGTGGAATTAATCCTCTATTGCAGGGACAACTGAGTACACGATACCCCAGCCATTTGACCACTGGTGGTTGGCGCGGCGGTAGAGTTGCGGCCTCACAGCGTCAGAGACCTGGGTCCGATCCTGACTACACCTACCGTCCAACATCCATTGGTGTCATCGCCATTTTGGCCGATCTTCATCTCATTCGGCCCTTGGGTGATTTTGGTACACAGGTGCCAGGTGAAGGTGGGATTAGGCAGTTCCTTCTCTCCAGCCGTCCGACCGTGACTAACCCGAGAGTCAAGATTGTTTTAGTTGTCTCATTTTCACACCTTGCCCTTCCTTATCTTTGTGTCACCGTCTCTCCCGAAAGGAATAGTTGACGTTTCGGGTCTGAAGAAGGGTCTCGACCCGAAACGTCACCCGTTCCTTCTCTTCGGAGATGCTGCCAGTTACTCCAGCGTTCTGTGTCCATCTTTGGTGATATTCAGCATCTGCAGTTTCTTCCTGCACATCAGATAGTTCTGGGTTGGCACAATGTTGTTCCTTGATTGAACGAGGCCTGTTGGGGTTAAGGTGTCCTCCCTGGTTGGTGTGATGACCAGGGTGAAATGGGTTGGAGGCCACCACAATCCCCTCCCACCCCTCTGCCTGATCGGTCTGAAGAAGGGTCTCGACCCGAAACGTCACCCACTCCTTCTCTCCCGAGATGCTGCCTGACCCGCTGAGTTACTCCAGCACTTTTGTGTCCCTTTGTGTAGATCAGCATCTGCTGTGAAAGAAGGAACTGCAGATGCGGGTTTAAACCGAAGATAAAGACACAAAGTGCTGGAGTAACTCAGCGGGACAGACAACATCTCTGGAGAGAAGGAACGGGTGACGTTTCGGGTCGAGACCCTTCTTCAGATCTGCTGTTCCTCGAGTCTGAAGAAGGGTCTTGACCCGAAACGTCACCCGTTCCTTCTCTCCAGAGATGCCGCCTGTCCCGCTGAGTTACTCCAGCACTTTGTGTCTTTATCTTCGGTGTAAACCAGCGCCTGCAGTTCCTTCCTACACATTTCCACAATCCAATTCCCTTTGACCATTGAGATGGGATCTGGAGAGGCAGCGCCCCCTTTCTGAATGGAGGGTACATTGCGTGCTATTGTGCTCCAAGACACAAGAGAACTTGCAATGTCAACAGCACCGTTTAAAAAGAAAATGCAGGTTGACTGAGCAGTCCCAATACCTCTTTTCCATCCCTTGCCACCCCATCCCCTCTCCCCGCAGTCTGCATCACGACCTGCGGTTCCATAGACAGACACACAATGCTGGAGTAACTCAGCAGGTCAGGCAGCATCTCTGGAGAGAAGGAATGGGTGACGTTTCAGGTCGGGACCCTTGTATCCAGAAAGGTTCCTGCCTGAAACGTCACCTAGAGTCACCTTTAGTCAGAGGGTGGTGAATCTGCGGATTTCTTTGCCACAGAAGGCTGTGGAGGCCAAGTCAGTGGATATATTTAAGGCAGAGATAGATAGATTCTAGATTAGTAAGGGTGTCCGAGGTTATGGGGAGAAGGCAGGAGAATGGGGTTAGGAGGGAGAGATAGATCGGCCATGATTGAATGGCAGAGTAGACTTGATGGGCCAAATGGCCTAATTCTACTCCTATTTCTTATGACCTTATGCTGCCTGACCCGCTGAGTTACTCCAGCATTTTGTGTCTATCTTCGACATGAACCAGCATCTACCTACTTGGGGTTCCGTGAGGCCATGTTCGTAGTTTAGCGCAACATGGAAGGCCATTGTGCCCATCTGTCTGTGCTATCCTAATGGATTCCACTTTCCTGCCAATGTTTCCCCTTTAAGTATCTCAGTTTCTGTTGGAAGGTTACGAAAGACTTTGCAGATAGACACAAAAAGCTGGAGTAACTCAACGGGACAGGAAGCATCTCTGGAGAGAAGGAATGGGTGACATTGTGGGTCGAGACCCCTCTTCAGACTCGAAACGTCACCCATTCCTTCTCTCCATAGATGCTGCCTGTCCCGCTGAGCTTTTTGTGTCTATCTTCGGTTTAAACCAGCGTCTGCAGTTCCTTCCGATACTAAAGACAGTCCACCAGGAGCAGGTTAATCAGGAGCAGAATGATGATATATTCCACAAATTAATTATATACTGGAACAGGTAATGCTTGAAGGGTTATAGAGCAAAGAGCAGCACCAGTTGGCAGGCTCTTTGAAAGACTCTGTGCGTTCTTAGACACACAATGCTGGAGTAACTCAGCAGAACAGGCAGCATCTACGGAGAGACGGAATGGCTGACGTTTCGGGTCGAGACCCTTCTTCAGACTGAAGACGGGTCTCGACCCGAAACGTCACCCATTCCTTCTCTCCAGAGACGCTGCCTGACCCGCTGAGTTACTCCAGCATTTTGAGTCTACCTTCAATTTAACTCAGCATCTGCAGTTCTTTCCTACACCCTGAGCGCTCTTAATGGGTGGAACAGACTTGTACGAAAAAAAATGGGTGTTCAATCTTGGTGTCGGAAGTTATAGTCAAACAGTGTGGAAACAGGCCTTTCGGCCCAACTTGCCCACACTGGCCAACATGTCCCAGCTACACTAATCCCACCTGCCCGCCTTTGGCCCATATCCCTCCAAACCCGTCCTATCCATGTACCTGTCTAACTGTTGGGATAGTCCCAGCCTCAACTATCTCCTCTGGCAGCTTGTTCCATACACCCTCCACCCTCTGTGTGAAAATGTTACCCCTCAGATTCCTATGAAATATTTTCCCCTTCACCTTGAACCTATGTCCTGTGGTCCTCGATCCACCTATTCCGGGAAAGAGACTCTGTGCGTCTACCCGATCAATTCATCAAGCCTTATTGTATAAAGACACATGGAACTGCAGATGCTGGATCTTGAGAAAATCACAAAGTGCTGGAGGAACTCGGCAGGTCAGGCTGCATCGGCGGAGGGATTGGAAGCAGGGTCCCAAACCGAAATAGGGGTAGCGCAATGGCACAGTGGTAGAGTTGCTGCCGCACAGCACCAGAGAGCCGAGTTCGATCTTGACAACGGGTGCTGACTGTAGGGAGTTTGTACGTTCTCTCCGTGACTGCGTGCGTTTTCCCCGGGTGCTTCGGTTTCCTCCCGCACTCCAAAGATGTACGGATTTTTTAGGCCAGTTGGCTTCTGTAAATTGCCCTTAGTGTGTACCATGCGAAACTGGGATAACATACAACTAGTGTGAGCGGGTGATTGGTGGTTGGAGTGGACTCAGTGGGCCGAAGAGCCTGTTTCCGTGCTGTATCTCTAAACTAAGCTAATGTTTGTGTCTATTTCCACTACTGATGCTGACTGACCCGCTTTGTATTCTGCCTCGTTAGATGTGTTGGGTCAGGAGTAGGGTTGCCAACTGTCCCGTATTAGCCGAGACATCCCGTATTTTGGGCTGAATTGGTTTGCCCTGTACGGGACCACCCTTTGTTCCTTATTAGTAGGGTTGCCAACTTCCTCACTCCCAAATAAGGGACAGAGGGTGACGTCACCGCCCCGCGTGACCTCACCCAGCCAGCGGCCACGTGCTCCCGCTCCACCAATGGAGGCAGAGAATTCCACAGATTCACAACTCTCTGACTGAAAAAGTTTTTCCTCATCTCAGTTCTAAATGGCCTACCCCTTATTCTTAAACTGTGGCCCCTTGTTTTGGACTTCCCCGACATTGGGAACATGTTTCCTGCCTCTAACGTGTCCAACCCCTTAATAATCTTATACGTTTCGATAAGATCTCCTCTCATCCTTCTAAATTCCAGTGTATACAAGCCTAAGTTTCGATGCCGACCACACATACTCTTCATACAGAGTTTGTACGTTTTCCCCGGTTTCCTCCCACATTCCAAAGACCCACTGGTTTGTCGGTTGACTGGCTTGGTAAAATTGTTAACTATCCCTAGTGTGTGTGGAATAGTGTTAGTGTGCGGGGATCGCTGGTCGGTGTGGACTCGGTGGGCCGAAGGGCCTGTTTCCGCGCTGTGTCTCGAAACTAAACTAAATTACCTCTGACAGTCCAGTCTCAATTGCACACGGAGACACAAGAGACTGCAGATGCTGGAAACCTGAGTGAAAAGCAAACTGCAGGAAGAACTCAGCAGGTCAGGCAGCATCTGCGGAAGGAAATGGACAGATGGTGTTTCAGGTCGGGGTACTTCTTCATAGAAAACAGGTGTAGGGGTAGACCATTTGGCCCTTCGAGCCAGCCTGAAGGGTCGATGATCTGAAGAAGGGTCTCAACCCGAAACGTCACCCATTCCTTCTCTCCTGAGATGCTGCCTGACCCGCTGAGTTACTCCAGCATTTTGAGATACAATATGATCATGGCCGATCATCCAGAATCAGTATCCCATTCCTGCTTTTTTTTTCCCATATCCCTTGATTCCTTTACCCCAAAAGCTAAATCTAGTTAGTATCAGTCTGAAGAAGGGTACTGACCCAAAATGACCCCGATTTCCATCCACAGATGCTACCTGACCTGTTGAGTTCCTCCAGCACTTTGTGCTTTGCTTCTTCCATTCCAGCCTGCCACCGTTGTCTCCCCCTTCCGACACCCCCAACCCCCCACAAATTAATATTCATTTCTCCAGCATCGGTAGCTCATATGTTCATGAGTTATAGGAGCAGAATTGGGCCATTCGACTCATCACATCTACCCCTGCCATTCAATCATGGAACTATCTTTCCCCCTCAACCCCATTCTCCTCCCCAGATGCCCCTATATAGCTGTGGCTTCATAGAACATAGAACAATAAAGACAAAAAGGTGGAGTAACAGTGGGACAGGCAGCAGCTCTGGAGAGAAGGAATGGGTGATGTTTCAGAGTCTGAAGAAGGGTCTCGACCCGAAACATCACCCATTCCTTCTCTCCAGAGCTGCTGCCTGCCCTGCTGTTACTTCAGCTTGTGTGTCCATCTTCGGTCTAAGCCAGCGTCTGCAGTTCTTTCCTGTCCTCCACATGATCTGTATCGCCCGCCCTTCCCTGTATGATGTTGTTTTACACAGAAGATAGACACGAAAATGCTGGAGCAACTCAGCGGGTCAGGCAGCATCTCTGGAGAGAAGGAATGGGTGACGTTTCAGGTCGAGACCCTTCCTCAGACCGAAGAAGGGTCTCGACCCGAAACGTCAGCCATTCCTTCTCTCCAGGTAAACTTCAAGTCGCAAACGTTGCACTTGGTAAATCTGAGAAGCTAATGAGATAAATGATCGATATAAATAAGAATTCTGTGTTCTTGTGCCAAGATCTGACACTGACAGGGAGCCAGGGAAATAATCTCCACGTCACTGCTCAAGCAAGAGAGACTGGAGCGGCACGGTGGCGCAGCGGTAGAGTTGCTGCCTCACAGCGCCAGAGACCCGGGTTCCATCCTGACTATGGGCGCCGTCTGTACGGAGTTTGCACGTTCTCCCCGTGACCCGCGTGGGTTTTCTCCGAGATCTTCGGTTTCCTCCCACACTCCAAAGACGTACAGGTTTATAGGTTAATTGGCTTGGGTTTGTATTCTCGGTACAAGTGTAAATTGTCCCGAGTGTGTGTAGGATAGTGTTAGTGCGCGGGGATCGCTGGTCGGCGCGGACTCGGTGGGCCGAAGGGCCTGTTTCCGCTCTGTATCTCTAAATTGGACAAAAGGAATCCGAGGGGCAACTTTTCCACACAAAGGGTTGTGGGCGCATGGAACGAGCTGCCAGAGGAGGTAGTTAAAGCTGGGACTATCGCAACGTTTAAGAAACAATTAGGCAGGTAACATGGATAGGACAGGTTTGGAGGGATGTGGGCCACACGCGGGTAGGTGGGACTCGTGCAGGTGGTGGGTATGGGCATGTTGGGCCGAAGGGCCTGTTTCCACGCTGTAAGACTCCCTGACATCGTTTCAACAAGAGCTGTCATTTTTGTTCTGGACTGCGGTGCCCAGAAATGCACACAGCATTGAAAGTACAGGCGCGCCGATGATTTATAATTCCAGAAGGATTACCTCACTATTTTTGGCTCAAAATTGACCTTTAAAAAAACATCCCAAATTCTGATATGGTTTATTCGCCATCCGCCAAAGATTGTGGCAATAGCTCCGATTCATCGCCGGTCAGGATGCGTGTGCCTTTGGTTTAGGGATACAGCGTGGAAACAGGCCCTTCGGCCCACTGAATCCGCGCCGACCAGCGATCCCACTACAGAGACGTGGGCTCGATCCCGACTACGGGTGCTGTCTGTGCGTAGTTTGAATGTTCTCTCCGTGACTCCGTGGGCTTTCTCCAGTTTCCTCCTACACTCCAACGTCGTGCAGGTTGAAGGTAGGCACAAAATGCTGGAGTAACTCAGCGGGTCAGGCAGCATCTCCTTTATCTCTCCACATCACCGTCGATATCTCTCGTTTCCCTTATCCCTAACCAGTCTGAAGAAGGGTCTCGACCCGACACGTATAAAATTATAAAAGGACTGGACAAGCTAGGAAAATGTTCCCAATGTTGGGGGAGTCCGGAACCTGGGGCCACACAGTCTAAGAATAAAGGGGAGGCCATTTGAAACCTAGGTGAGAAGCAACTTTTTCACCAGGAGAGTTGTGAAATTGTGGAATTCTCTGCCACAGAGGGCAGTGGGGGCCAATTCACTGGATGCTTTCAAGAGAGAGTTAGATAGAGCTCTTAATGATGTGTTAGATAGTGCTCTAAGGGCTAGCGGAATCAAGGGATATGGGGAGAAGGCAGGCACGGATTACTGATTGTGGATGATCAGCCATGATCACAATGAATGGCGGTGCTGGCTCGAAGGGCCAAATGGCCTCCTCCTGCACCTATTTTCAATGTTTCTATGCCACCCATTCCTTCTCTCCCGAGATGCTGCCTGTCCCGCTGAGTTACTCCAGCATTTTGTGTCCACCTTCGATTTAAACCAGCATCTGCACATTTATTTCCCCACAGGTTTGTAAGTTAATTGGCTTTGTAAATATTGTAAATTGTCCTTGTTGTGTGTGTGTGTAGAATAGTGTTAATGTGCGGGGATCGCTGGTCGGCGCGGACTTGGTGGGACGAAGGGCCTGTTTCTGTGCTGTACCTCCAAGCACTAAGGCAGCAACTCCACATCTAGACCCCTGTGACAATAGACAATAGGTGCAGGAGGAGGCCATTCAGCCCTTGGAGCCAGCACCGCCATGCAATGTGATCATGGCTGATCATTCTCAATCAGTACCCCGTTCTTGCCCTCTCCCCATACCCCCTGACTCCGCTATCCTTAAGAGCTCTATCTAGCTCTCTCTTGAATGCATTCAGAGAATTGGCCTCCACTGCCTTCTGAGGCAGAGAATTCCACAGATTCACAACTCTCTGACTGAAAAAGTTTTTCCTCATCTCAGTTCTAAATGGCCTACCCCTTATTCTTAAACTGTGTCCCCTTGTTCTGGACTCCCCCAACATTGCTGGCCTATTCTTATTCAAGCTTTTCCCCCTCCACCTTAAACCCATGTCCTCTGGTCCCCGGTTCCCCTACTCTGGGCAAGAGACTCTGTGCGTCTACCTGATCTATTCCTCTCATGATTTTGTACACCTCTATAAGATCACCCCCTCATCCTCCTGCGCTCCAAGGAATAGAGTCCCAGCCTACTGCTCAACCTCTCCCGACAGCTCAGTCCCTCGATGCCTGGCGATATCCTCGTAAATCTTCTCCGTACCCTTTCCAGCTCGATAACATGATGCCCAGAACTGAACACAATGTAAAAGGCTTTGAGGCCAGTCTCATTGAGAAGACGGAGGATGCAGATTAAGATTCTACATCACAGAAACGTAGAAAATAGGTGCAGGAGTAGGCCATTCGGCACTTCGAGCCAGCACCGCCATTCAATATGATCATGGCTGATCATCTAAAATTAGTACCCCGTTCCTGCTTTCTCCTCACATCCCTTGATTCCGTTAGCCCTAAGAGCTATATCGAACTCTCTCTTGAATACATTCAATGAATCGGCCTCCACTGTCTTCTGTGGCAGAGAATTCCACAAATTCACAACTCTCTGGGTGAAAAGGTTTTTCCTCATCTCAGTCCTAAGTGGCCTACCCCTTATTCGCAAACTGTGACCCCTGGTTCTGGACTCCCCCAACATCGGGACCATTTTTCCTGCATCTAGCCTGTTCGGCAGTGGAGGCCAATTCTCCGAATGCATTCAAGAGAGAGCTAGATAGAGCTCTTAAGCATAGCGGACTCAGGGGGTATGGGGAGAAGGCAGGAACAGGGTACTGATTGAGAATGATTAGCCATGATCACATTGAATGGCGGTGCTGGCTCGAAGGACCGAATGGCCTCCTCCTGCACCTATTGTCTATTGTCTAATCCCTCGAGAATTTTATATATTTCTATAAGATCCCCTCTCATCCCTCTAAATTCCCGTGAATACAAGCCCAGTCGATCCATTGTTTCATCGTGGTCGAGTGGTAGGTTGAGATTTGATCAGGCTGGCGTCTAGGGTTGAGAGATGCATTTCAGAATGTAGCGGGGGAACTAGAAGTGGCCCATTTAGGGCTAGTGCTGCTCAGAAAAAACAAAATGCTGGGGGTAACTCAGCAGGTCAGGCAGCATCTCTGGAGAAGTAGGATGGGTAACATTTCGGGTCGGGACCCTTCCTCAGACTGAAGCAGTCTTGATCTGAAATCGTTGTCAATACATTCACCCCCACGGATGCTGCCTGACCTACCGAGTTCCTCCAGCACTTTGTGTTTTAACGCAGGATTCTGGCATCTGCAGTTCTTTCTGCTGCCTGCAAAAATTATTCATGGCTGTCTTCTTGCCCCGAAACCATTTTGCAGAACTAACCCCGAATCCGAGACGATACGATAGAACTTTATTTATTCCAGGAGGGAAATTGATCTGCCAACAGTCGTGAAACACAACGAGATACATGAACCATGAAATTAAAGTGACGAGTGGAAAGACCAGGATTTGGGATGTGCAAAGATTAGGGGGGGGGGGAGGGGAGTCAGTCTACCCCATAACAGAAGGGGGAAGAGTTGTACAGTTTGATAGCCGCAGGGAAAAAGGGTCCCCTGTGGTGTTCTGTGCTGCATCTAGATCTCCTGTGGAGTTCTGTGCTGCATCTCATGCATTGTACTGGATGTCCTTAATATCCATCGCAGTTTAGTTTAGAGATGTAGCGTGGAAACAGGCTTTTCGGCCCACTGAGTCCGGGCCGACCAACAATCACGGCGTACACTGGTTCTATCCTGCACACACACGCGCGCACACACGCGCACACACACGCGCACACGCACGCGCACACGCACACGCACACACACACACTAGGAGCAATTTCCAGAAGCTAAATTAAACCTAGAAACGTGCACGTCTTTGGGATGCGGGGAAAAAAGCTGGCAGTACCCGGAGGAAACGCGCGTGGTGACAGGGAGAACGTGCAAACTCCGTACAGACAGCACCCGTGGTCGGGATCGAACCGGGGTCTCTGGCGCTGTGAGGCAGCGACTCTACCGCTGCGCCACCGTGCATGCCGCCCCTGCAATTCTATCTAAAGCAGCTGATTTCCGTGGGTAGGCCCCAAAATACTAGAGGAGCAAGATGGACCACTCGACCCTAAAAATCGTAGTACGTCACGGCGGCCATTTTAGTAGGCAGAAACGTGCAGAAACATTTAAAAATAATGATAACAAAAATCTGTGAATTGATAAATTAGATATATTCTGTATTTTAATGGTATCATCACACATACTGTTCCCCCAAAACACTGATTACACTGCGAGAGGCGTAGCGAACGGCGGGTTTTGCTTACTAAAATGGCGGACGTTACGCTCCTTTGCGTACTACACTTCAGTGCAGGCGATTTCAACGGAGTGGTCCATCTTGCTTCTCTAGTATCTTTGGTAGGGCCTGCACCTAAAAGGGGAAAAGCACAGGCTAATCTGGCGAGGCAATATTTCAGTCGGAGACCAGTGAGTTAATACAGCAGAGTCCTGGGGGAGCTGGTGGAAGCAGTTAGTATTGATTAACGAAGATGCAAATTAAATTTTGTTCCAATATTAACAATTTGAGATAGAGAATTATATGATGGATGTCTTGTTATGTGTGTAGCAATGCTCGAGAAAAGACTGTGACTTTGGATCAACAGAGTTCCTTAGATGGGGAACATTCTTTTTGTATGGGGTAGACATAAAATGCTGGAGTAACTCAGCGGGTCAGGCAGCATCTCTGGAGAGAAGGAATGGGTGACGTTTCAGGTCGAGACCCTTCTTCAGACTGATGTCAGGGGAGGGGGCGGTAAGTTACTCCAGCATTTTGTGTCTGCCTTCGATTTAAACCAGCATCTGCAGTTCTTTCCTACACATTCTTTTTGTCTGGGTCTCCTCTAGTCTATTTAGACTTTAGACGTGGAAACAGCGTGGAATCCCGCCATTGGTGGAGCGGGAGCACGTGGCCGCTGGCTGGGTGAGGTCACGTGGGGCGCGGGGCGGTGACGTCGCCCTTTGTCCCGTATTTGGGAGTGAGGAAGTTGGCAACCGTACAAATACGGGACAAGGGCGGTCCCGTACGGGGCAAACTAATTTAGCCCAAAATACGGGATGTCCCGGCTAATACGGGACGGTTGGCAACCCTAGTCAGGAGGCACGAGTGTTCATTTGTACCAATAACGGAACAATGAAATTCTTACTTGTAACAGCATTATAGGCCAGTAACACTATACACGTAGATGATGTATAACAAAACAATTATCCAATAAATTAATAACCGCAATACAAGACAAAAGAATGCTCAAAGTTCTTAGTGTAACCCAAGACAATCCATACTTTATCAGGTAGAGTAGTGTTACACTATTATTGTTTGTTTTTATGTGCATATATATATGTGTGTGTGTGTGTATATATATATATATATGTATGTCTGTGTATGTGTATCTTTATGTGTGTATGTGTGTGTGTATATGTGTGTGTGTATATATGTGTATATATATATATATATGTGTGTGTATATATGTGTGTGTGTGTATATGTGTGTCTTTATGTGTGTATATATATATATGTGTATATATGTGTGTATCTTTATGTGTGTGTGTGTATATATATATATATATGTGTGTGTATATATGTGTGTGTATATATGTGTGTATATATGTGTGTGTGTGTGTATATATATATATGTGTATCTTTATGTGTGTATATATGTGTGTATGTATATATATATATATATATATATATGTGTATATTTATGTATATATATATGTGTATGTCTGTGGTGTGGAAATATATATACACACACACACACCTTTTTCATTTATATTATTTGCAGAGTATTATGTTTACATTTTCCATTGTGCTGCAACTAAGAATTTCATTATTCTGTTTGACACATCTGACAATAAAACACTCGAGTCGTGTAGTGTTCCAGAGCCTCGTGGTTGTTGGGAAGAAGCTGTTCTTGAGCTTGGTGGTCACGGTTTTCGGACTCCTGTGCCACCTTCCCGATGGCCGGTGTGAAATGAGAGCGTGGCCCGGGGGTGATGTGGGTCCTCGATGCTGGCTGCCATTTTGATCCAAGATGGCGCTGTCCTGTGGTAGCTTCCTGCAAGCAACAGAACAGATCAGAATTAAACATAGCGGCTTTTGAACCTTTACAGTTTAATAGAAGGCCATGTGCAAGGAGAGTGAACACAAAAGGAAATTAGCCCATTAGAAGGTAGACACAAAAAGCTGGAGTAACTCAGCGGGTCAGGCAGCATCTCTGGAGAGAAGGAATGGGTGACATTTCGGGTCGAGACCCTTCTTCAGACTGACCTTCGATTTAAACAAGTATCTGCAGTTCTTTCCTACACACTTAGTCCATTAGAATTCAAGTTCAGTTTAGTTTATTATTGTCATGTGTACCGAGGTGCAGTGAAAAGCTCTTTTGTTGTTCATAGACTCTAGGAGCAGAATTAGGCCATTCGGCCCATCAGGTATACTCCGCCATTCAATCATGTCTGATCTATATCTCCCTCCTAACCCCATTCTCCTGCCTTCTCCCCATAACCCCTGACACCCGTACTGATGAAGAATCGGTCAATCTCCGCCTTAAAAATATCCATTGACTTGGCCTCCACGGCCGTCTGTGGCTAACCAGACCATTCATGATTAGAATCAAGCCCTTCCATTGTGTAACGATACACAGTGAGGAGGAATAAGAAATGGGTGTAGGAAGGAACTGCAGATGCTTGTTATACACCAAAGATAGACACAAAAGTGCTGGAGTAACTCAGCTGGACAGGCAGCATCTCGGGAGAGAAGGAATGGGTGACGTTTTGGGTCGAGACCCGTCTTCAGAGCATCACACATTTATACCATAAGTGTAAATTGTCCCTAGTGGGTGAAGGGTAGAGTTGATGTGCTGGGGTCGCTGGTCGGTGCGAACTTTTAGTTCAGAGATACAGCGTGGAAACAGGCCCTTCGGCCCATTGAGTCCGCAACGACCAGCGATCCCCACACAATAACACAATCCTACACTAGGGACAATTTTTACATTTTACCAAGCCAATTAACCTACAAACCTGCACGTCTTTGGAGAGTGGGAGCAAACCGAAGATCTCGGAGGAAACCCACGCAGGACACGGGGGGAGCGTGCAAACTCTGCACAGACAGCACCCGTAGTCAGGATCGAACCCGGGTCCCTAGCGCTGCAAGGCAGCAAATCTACTGACGTGCCATCCCTTGTAACGTGTTGTTGCGTGCTAACCAGTCAGTGGAAAGACAACACCCGATTACAATCGAGCCGTCCACGGTGAACAGATACATGATAAAGGGAATATCGTGAATAGCGTTTAGTGCAAGGTGAAGCCAGGAATGTCCGATCAAAGTTAGTCCGAGGGACTCCAGTCAGCCTCTGTCCACCGGTACGGTGCGGCCCAAAGTGGCGGCCAACGCAAAGAAGAGCCTTTGTGTGAGTGGTGAAACTCGAGAGCCAAGTTATGCGCTAATTCTGTGAGGAAGAAAGAGATTGACGAAGGAACAGGCACTTCAGAAGGCTGGTCCAGGTTATTAAAAGCCCAGTAATTGGGTCAGGTTGCCTGTTTGGTCGCAAATGTGACAGTTGAGCAGCGTTGGTCCCGTGCTTTTGGCACGTTATGTTTAGACTTTAAAGGTACCGCGTGGAAACGGGCCCTTTGGCCCACCGAGACCGCGCCGACCAGCGATCACCTCATATACCCTCGCACTATCCCACACACACACACACACACACGCACACACACTGGGGGCAATTACAATTTACAGAAGCCAATTAATCTACAAACCTGCACGTCGAAATTTCGAGTGTAGGAGGAAACTAGAGCCCGGGGAGAACACCCACACAGGTCACAGGGAGAACGTACAAGTGCAGACAACACGAGTGTCATGATTAAGGGCGGCACGGTGGCGCAGCGGTAGAGTTGCTGCCTTACAGCGAATACAGCGCAGGAGACTCGGGTTCGATCCTGACTACGGGCGCTGTCTGTACGGAGTTTGTACGTTCTCCCCGTGACCTGCGTGGGTTTTCTCCGAGATCTTCGGTTTCCTCCCACACTCCAAAGACGTACAGGTTTGTAGGTTAATTGGCTGGGCAAATGTAAAAATTGTCCCTAGTGGGTGTAGGATAGTGTTAGTGTGCGGGGATCGCTGGGCGGCGCGGACCCGGTGGGCCGAAGGGCCTGTTTCTGCGCTGTATATCTAAATCTAAAAAAATGAGGGTCGCCAGCTGTCCCGTATTAGCCGGGACATCCCGTATTTTGGGCTGAATTAGTTTGTCCCGTATGGGACCGCCCTTGTCCCCGTATTAGTAGGGTTGCCAACTTCCTCACTCCCAAATAAGGGACAGAAGGTGACGTCACCGCCCCATGCCCCACATGCCCTCACCCAGCCAGCGGCCACGTGCTCCCGCTCCACCAATGGCGGCCCGGGAGGAGGGTTGCTATGCAACCTCCTTCAGGCGAACACACTCGGGCCTGCTCCATGAACACACTCCGTCAGCCTACACTGTCCCGGCCGACAGCGGCCCCCGGGCCTACAGTGTCTGGGCCTACAGCGGCCCCCATGGCCTACAGCGGCCCCCTGGGCCTACAGCAGCCCCCGGGCCTACAGTGTCTGGGCCTACAGCGCCCCCCCCCGGGCCTAATACGGGACAAGGGCGGTCCTGTATGGGACAAACCAATTTAGCCCAAAATACGGGATGTCCCGGCTAATACGGGACAGTTGGCAACCCGAGTCAGAACCCTTCTTCAGACTGATTATGATGGGGGTGGGGTGGAGGAACCTGGCAGAGAGATGGAGGCCGGACAATGCCCAGCAAGCACGAGTATAGAAGTTGGGAGGTCATGTTGCAGCTGTATAAGACATTGGGGAGACCGCATTTAGAGTATTGTGTTCAGTTCTGGGCAAAATGTTATGGGAAAGAAGTTGTCAAGATGGAAAGGGTGCAGAGAAGATCTATGAAGGTGTTGCCAGGACTAGAGGGTGTGAGGTATAGGGAGAGGTTGATTAGGCTGGGTCTCTATTCCATGGAGTGCAGGAGGATGAGGGGAGATCTTATAGAGGTGTATAAAACCATGAGAGGAATAGATCGGGTAGATGCACAGAGTCTCTTGCCCAGAGTAGGGGCCGACGTCGGCCCGCAACGTCACCCATTCCTTCTCTCCAGAGATGCTGCCTGTCCCGCTGAGTTACTCCAGCATTTTGTGCCTATCCCCAAGCTCCGGAATTCCTTCCCGAAACCCCTCTTCTCACTCACGCTGTTGCTGAAGGGAATGAGGTAGGGTCCCAACCTGAAACGTCACCAATCCATTCCCTCCACAGATGCTGCCTGACCAGTTGAAAATACTCCAGCACTTTGACTTTTACTCAAGGTTCCAGCATCTGCAGTTCCTTGCATCTACTCTTTGACCAAGTTATTGGGTGTAGCTGAGAGTCTCTGTGACAGCACGGAAACAGGCCCTTCGGCCCAACTTGTCCATGCCGACCAAGATACCCTATCTAAGCTAGTTCTATTTGCCTGCATTTGGCCCGCATCCATCTAAACCTTCCCAAGGTAGAAACAAAATGCTGGAGTAACTCAGCGGGTCAGGCAGCATCTCTGGAGAGAAGGAATGGGTGACATTCCTTGAGAATGAGAAGGAAACGTCACCCATTCCTTCTCTCCAGAGATGCTGCCTGGGCCATTGAGTTACTCCAGCATTTTGTGTCTACCTTCGATTCAAACCAGCATCTGTGGTTTTCTTTCCCATAACCTAGTACTTGTCCAAGTGTCTTTCAAATGCTTTTTTAGCATCTGCCTCAACTACCTCCTTTGTCAGCTTGTTCCAAAAACCAACCATTCTGAGTGGAAAAAGTTGACCCTCAGATTTGTGTTACATTCTGCCCCTCTTACCTTAAACACATGGGCTCTTGTCTTTGATTCCACGACCTTGGGTAAATGATTATGTATTCACCCGATGATACCTAAGAAACATATACAATTCTTAAGGGATTGGACAGGCTAGATGCAGGAAAAATGTTCCCAATGTTGCGGGAGTCCAGAACCAGGGGTCACAGTTTATGAATAAGGGGTAGGCCATTTAGGACTGAGATGAGGAAAAACTCTTTTCACCCAGAGAGTTGTGAATCTGTGGGATTCTCTGCCAAAGAGGGCAGTGGAGGCCAATTCTACTGCGGCACGGTGGCGCAGCGGTAGAGTTGCCGCCTTACAGCGAATGCAGCGCCGGAGACTCGGGTTCGATCCTGACTACGGGCGCCGTCTGTACGGAGTTTGTACGTTCTCCCCGTGACCTGCGTGGGTTTTCTCCGAGATCTTCGGTTTCCTCCCACATTCCAAAGACGTACAGGTATGTAGGTTAATTGGCTGGGTAAAATGTAAAAATTGTCCCTAGTGGGTGTAGGATAGTGTTAATGTGCGGGGATCGCTGGGCGGCGCGGACTCGGTGGGCCGAAGGGCCTGTATCTCTAAATCTGAAAAAAAAATCTAAAATTCACTGGATGTATTCAAGAGAGAGTTAAATTTAGCTCTTCACGCTAATGGAATCAAAGGATATGGGGAGAAAGCAGGAGCGGGGTACTGATTCTGGATGATCAGCCATGATCACATTGAATGGCAGTACTGGCTCGAAGGGCCGAATGGCCTCCTCCTGCACCTACTCTCTGTATTTCTTTGTGGCTCAGTTTGCTGGTCTGCCTTTTAACTCTGTTTCAGTCTGACCTCTCCATTGAAGGAAGCACCGATAACCAGGTCACTGTTTCACCCTGGTGACCGCACAACCTACACAGGCAACGGCAGTGTGGGACTGAGATCGCTTCAAGTCTGCCTCTCGGTTTATAAATGAATTCTCTGGGGGCATTGTGACAAATCTGAAAGTAGGGCATTGGAAAGCAGTCCATAGTCTGATAGAAGACGACACAAAGTGCTGGAGTAACTCCGCGGGTCAGGCAGCGTCTCAGGAGGGAAGGAATGGGTGACGTTTAGGGTCGACACCCTTCTTCAGACACTCTTTGTTTCTAACTCCCCCGGATGGCCTTCGACCCTCTTTAGACCTTTTTACTTCGAACCTCTGGTTCCAGAGCCTGGGGTCCAGATAGTAGGGTTGCCAACTATCTCACTCCCAAATAAGGGACAAGGTGACGTCACCGCCCCGCGCCCCACGTGACCTCACCCAGCCAGCGGCCACGTGCTCCTGCTCCACCAATGGCGGCTGTCCGGGCCGGGAGGCGGGTTGCTATGCAACCTCCGTTAGGTGGCGCCCGGGCTTCCGGGCCTACACTGTCAGAAACCTAGAGTGTCGGGGCCTAAACTGTTGGGGCCTGAAGTGTCCCCCCGTGCCTAATACGGGACAAGGGCGGTCCCGTACAGGACAAACCAATTTAGCCCAAAACACGGGATGTCCCGGCTAATACGGGACAGTTGTCAACCCTGCAAGATCGCCACCTGCAGTGGAATGATGGACACGGGCTACTTAGTTTAGTTTAGCGACACTGCATGCAAACAGGCCTTTTGACCCACTGAGTCCACACTGACCAATCATCCCCCGTGCACTAGTACACTCCTACACACGAGTGACAATTTACAGAAGCCAATTCATCCACAAAGCCTGCAGCGGTGGTGCAGCGGTAGAGTTGCTGCCTTACAGCGAATGCATTCACCGGAGACCCGGGTTCGATCCCGACTACGGGCGCCGTCTGTACGGAGTTTGTACGTTCTCCCCGTGACCCGCGTGGGTTTTCTCCGAGATCTTCAGTTTCCTCCCACACTCCAAAGACGTACAGGTTTGTAGGTTAATTGGCTGGGCGGATGCCTTTACAAGGTGTTGTTATCCTTGTAAATAATCTTCTCCAAAACTTCACTGAGAGCTGCTGTGCCACTGCCTAGCATCTGACTGGGCTAATGGTATAAATATTTTATTGACGAGATATTTCATTGTAAACTCTAATCACATTAGAAAATCAATTTAATAATTGATTATGCCCATCTCTCTTGTGACGTGCAGAGTACTGAACAGACTTGAACAAAAGTCCAAAGCATTTTATATTAGAAAGATTAACTGTGGTTTACGGCAGTCACCCTGGATTATTGGCCACCAACAAGTTGCTACAGTCCCTTAAAACCCAAATCCTTTTGCATTTTGTACAATGCCAGGTCTTTCAGGAATGGGTGACTGGATTACTGCTCTGTGCAACAGGTTCAGAAGGCACAGGGGCAGAATTAGGCCATTCGGCCCATCGAGTCCACTCCGCCATTCAATCACGGCTGATCTATCTTTCCCTCTCAACCCCATTCTCCTGCCTTCTCCCCATAACCCCCGACACCCGCACTAACCAAGAATTTGTCAATCTCTGCCTTAAAAATACTCGATGTTCAGGCCTCCACGGTCACAGTCTGTGGCAATATATCCCGCAGATTCACCACCCTCTGGCGTGGCACAACAGTAGAGTTGCTGCCTTACAGCGCCAGAGGCCAGGGTTTCGAACCTGATTAAGGGTGATGTCAGTACGGAGTTTGTATGTTCTCCCTGTGACTGCGTGGGTTTTCTCTGGGTGCTCCGGATTCCTCCCACAGTCCAAAGGCGTTCGGGTTTGTAGGTTGATTGGCTTCTGTATGTTGTAAATTGTCCCTCGTGTGTAGGATAGTGCTCGCGTACGGGGTGATCGCTGGTCGGTACGGACTCGATGGGCCGAAGGGCCTGTTTGCGCGCTGAATCTCTAAAGTCACGTGTACTAAGGTACAGTGTAAAGCTTTGTTCTGCGTGCTTTTTAGGTTTAGATTTAGAGATACAGTGCGGAAACAGGCCCTTCGGCCCACCGCGTCCACGCCGCCCAGCGATCCCCGCACATTAACACTATCCTACACACACTAGGGACTATTAAAAAAAAAAAAACATTTTACCCAGTCAATTAACCTACAAACCTGCACGTCTTTGGAGTGTGGGAGGAAACCGAAGATCTCGGAGAAAACCCACGCAGGTCACGGGGAGAACGTACAAACTCCGTACAGTCGGCGCCCGTAGTCAGGATCGAACCTGAGTCTTCGGCGCTGCATTCGCTGTAAGGCGGCAACTCTACCGCTGCGCCACCGTGCCGCAAATCCGATCACATAATACCACACATCAATACAATCAGGTGAAACTCAAGTACAATAGGTGGGGCAAACGGGAAGATACAGTGTGCAGAATATAGTTCTCAACATTGTAGCGCATCAGTTCCACAGACAAAGTCCAATGTCCGCAATGGGGTAGAGGTGAATCGGGCATAGGCCAACTTTCGCACTCCCAAATAAGTAAGGGATAAAAGGCGATGACACTGCCCATGCCTCATGTGACCTCGCCCAGCAAGCGGCCAGGTGCTCCCTCTCCACCAATGGCGACCGCTGGCTGGGTGAGGTCGCCTTGTCCCGTATTTGGGAGTGAGGAAGTTGGCAGCCCTACATGTTGGCCACTTCCTGGCCCCGTCTCCGGTTCCTAACATTGACCCTATCATCAACCTCAACAATAAAAAGACCACAAACTGCAACCAAGTCATCTTTGATCCAGAGAGACACAGAAAGCTGGAGCAACTCAGGGGGTCAGACAGCATCTCTGGAGAAAAGGAATTTTTTCACACACAGAGTGGTGAGTCTGTGGAATTCTCTGCCACAGAAGGTAGTTGAGGCCAGTTCATTGGCTATATTTAAGAGGGAGTTAGATGTGGCCCTTGTGGCCAAAGGGATCAGGGGGTATGGAGAGAAGGCAGGTGCAGGATATTGAGTTGGATGATCAGCCATGATCATATTGAATGGCGGTGCAGGCTCGAAGGGCCGAATGGCCTACTCCCGCACCTATTTTCTATGTTTCTATAGGCGACGTTTCGGGTTGAGACCTTAGTTCAAGTTTTCAAGATCAATTTATTGTCGCATGTACCAATTAAGGCACAGTGAAATTTGAAATTCTTCGCACAGACCACCTAAATGAGAAGAACAACACTGGGTAAAAAGCAGCGATTTTTAACAAAAATGTTGAGTTTGGATCCAATAGGAAACCTCTCTCCTGGGTCTCGGCCAAGAAACCAATTGCCTTGATTGGCCAAAGTCCTTATCATCATTTTCAACAGTAATTGAGATTTGGACGAAGCTCAGAAGTTGACATCATAGCTCCTTCGAAAGAAGGCTAAAGGGAAATTGGATGGAAAATTATCATAAAGACATCGTTTGATTTTTTTTTTCCCCTCTCCTTGCCCAGTTTTATTGCCAGGGTCAATCCCTTGATTAATATCTAGAACTCCGGATTTTGTGGGCGGCACGGTGGCGCAGCGGTAGAGTTGCTGCATCACAGCGCTTGCATTCACCGGAGACCCGGGTTCGATCCCGACTACGGGCGCCGTCTGTACGGAGTTTGTATGTTCTCCCCGTGACCTGCGTGGGTTTTCTCCGAGATCTTCGGTTCCCTCCCACACTCCAAAGACGTACAGGTTTGTAGGTTAATTGGCTTGGTAAATGTAAAAATTGTCCTTAGTGTGTGTTGGATAGTGTTAGTGTGAGGGGATTGCTGGTCGGCGCGGACCCGGTGGGCCGAAGGGCCTGTTTCTGCGCTGTATCTCTAAACTAAACTCAAAACAAAAACCTGTAGAGGCTGAGGTGGGCGGCTGCCATTGGTGGAGTGGGAGCACGTGGCCGCTGGCTGGGTGAGGTCACGTGGGGCGCGGGGCGGTGACGTCACCCTTTGTCCCGTCTTTGGGAGTGAGGAAGTTGGCAACCCTACTAATACGGGACAGTGGCGGTCCCGTACGGCACAAACTAATTTAGTCCAAAATATGGGATGTCCCGGCTAATACGGACAGTTGGCTCACAAATTGAGTCGTATCACGCCAGAGTGGCAAATGTCCTCCCATTGAATGATGAGGGGCGAGTACGCTATGGGGCACCGTAGGTTTCATGGCCACCATTCTTAATGATGGAGGAACAAGGAACTGCAGACGCTGGGTTACAAAAGAAAAACGCAAAGTGTTTGCGTGCGGCACAGTGGCGCAGCGGTAGAGTTGCTGCCTCACGGTGCCAGTGACCCGTGTTCGATCTTGTCTTCAGATGCTATCTTCAGGGAGTTTGCACGTTCTCCCCGTGGGTTTTCTCCAGGTGCTCCGGTTTCCTCCCACTTTCCAAAGACGTGCGTTTTGTGGGTTAATTGGCTTCGGTAAATTGTCCCCAGCGTGTAGGATAGAACTAGTGTGCTAGGATGATCGTTGGTCGGCGCGGACTCAGTGGGCCGAAGGGCCTGTTTCTACGCCGTATCGCCTCTTCTTCTTTGGTGTCCATCATCGATGTTTCAAACGTTAGGCCAGGCTCGTGGACAGCCTGCCTTCTTGTTTGCCACCGCTACATCTTCCAGTTGCATTGTTCACCAAGAAGTGGGCATCTTAGTCGGTGTGGCATGGATTGTACAGTTGTTCCACATTCACATTCTGTGTCTGCCGCATCTGCACAGCCCCATTTGCTCATAGGTATCACAAAATGCTGGAGTAACTCAGCAGGTCAGGCAGCATCTAGGACAGAGGGAATGGGTGACGTTTCGGGTCGGGACCCTTCTTCAGACTGAGGCCTCGACCCGAAAAGTCACCCATTCCCTCTCTCCTAGATGCTGCCTGACCTGCTGAGTTACTCCAGCATTTTGTGATACCTTCGATTTGTACCAGCATCTGCAGTTATTTTCCGACCCATTTGTCACTGAAAGGAAGCATGCAGGTACAGCAGGCAGTGAAGAAAGCCAATGGAATGTTGGCCTTCATAACAAGAGGAGTTGAGTATAGGAGCAAAGAGGTCCTTCTGCAGTTGTACAGGGCCCTAGTGAGACCGCACCTGGAGTACTGTGTGCAGTTTTGGTCTCCAAATTTGAGGAAGGATATTCTTGCTATTGAGGGCGTGCAGCGTAGGTTTGCCAGGTTAATTCCCGGAATGGCGGGACTGTCATATGTTGAAAGACTGGAGCGACTAGGCTTGTATACAGTGGAATTTAGAAGGATGAGAGGAGATCTTATCGAAACGTATAAGATTATTAAGGGGTTGGACACGTTGGAGGCAGGAAACATGTTCCCAATGTTGGGGGAGTCCAGAACAAGGGGCCACAGTTTAAGAATAAAGGGTAGGCCATTTAGAACTGAGATGAGGAAAAACCTTTTTAGTCAGAGAGTTGTGAATCTGTGGAATTCTCTGCCTCAGAGGGCAGTGGAGGCCAATTCTCTGAATGCTTTCAAGAGAGAGCTAGATAGAGCTCTTAAGGATAGCGGAACGGGGTACTGATTGAGAATGATCAGCCATGATCCCATTGAATGGCGGTGCTGGCTCGAAGGGCCGAATGGCCTCCTCCTGCACCCATTGTCTATTGTCTATCGCTGTATCGCCAAGCTAAACTAAACTCAGCGGGTCAGGCAGCATCTCTGGAGGACATGGACTGGAGAAATCACCTGAGTTACTCCAGCACTCTGGTGGTATTTTTTCTGACGGGTTTATCTAACTCCTATTTTATTGAATTAAATTAAAATTCCTTTTTTTTAAAACAAATACTCAGAGAGTGGTGAGGCTGTGGAATTCTCTGCCACAGAAGGTAGTTGAGGCCAGTTCATTGGCTATATTTAAGAGGGAGTTAGATGTGGCCCTTGTGGCTAAAGGGATCAGGGGGTATGGAGAGAAGGCAGGTACGGGATACTGAGTTGGATGATCCGCCATGATCATATTGAATGGCGGTGCAGGCTCGAAGGGCCGAATGGCCTACTCTTGCACCTATTTTCTATGTTTCTATGTTTCTGTTCCAACACAAAAACAAATATATAAAGTAGTGACACGATCAAATCAATAGCTGCCTATTAACCTATAGGTTACAAACAGAACAGTTATCTGTGGGGCCTTAGTGCAGGACTTTGTGGGCTACTGTTCCTTTAACGTGACCCCTAAACCGCGGTACTCAATCGCCATCTGAAGCCGTAAATCCAGTGACTGTATTCCGTGCGTGCTCTAAACCTTCCCTCTCTGATGGTCGTTAAACTGAGATTACGCTCTGAGTTTTCATGCCAGGAGCCCTCTGGGGAATGTATCTGCGCGTTGAGCCAAGGGAGGGGTTTTGCGCTCGCTAAATAGTTGGATTCCAATGACATAAGTTCATAAATTGATGTCACAGGAGCAGAATTAGGCCATTCGGCCCATCAGGCATACTCGGCCATTCAATCGTGGTTGATCCATCTCTCCTGCCTTCTCCCCATAACCCCTGACACCCGTACTGATCCAGAATCCTATCTCGGGAAATAACTGGCTCAAATTGAAGGTTGACACAAAATGCTGGAGTAACTCAGCGGGTCAGGCAGCATCTCAGGAGAGAAGGAATGGGTGACGTTTCGGGTCGAGACCCTTCTTCAGACTGAAGAATCTTATCTATCTCTGCCTTAAAAATATCCATTGACTTGGCCTCCACAGCCATCTGTGGCAAAGAATTCCACAGATTCACCACCCTCTGACTAAAGAAATTCCTCCTCTTCTCCTTCCCAAAGGAACGTCCCTTAATTCTGAGGCTGTGCCCTCTGGTCCTAGACTCTCCCACTAGTGGAAACATCCTCTCCACATCCTCTCCATCCAGGCCTCTATTGTTCTGTGACTGTGGCCAAGGAGTGTGAGAAACGTTGGTGTTTGCTTTGCGTCAGAAGCAAGTCATGAATCAAGAATCTTTCAATCCCTGCCTCGGTCTGTTATAACCGACATCAACTATATAGAAGTAGTAAAGAACTGTAGGTGCTGGTTTAAATCGAAGGTAGACTCAGCGGGTCAGGCAGCATCTCTGGGGAGAAGGAATGGGTGACGTTTCGGGTCGAGTCTGAAGAAGGGTTACGAAGCTTGAAAGCGTGCAGCACCAGACTCAGGAACAGCTTCTTCCCCTCTGTTATCAGGCTTCTGATCGGTCCTTCCATAAGCTGGGGTACTGTCCGATTCATCTCTACCCTGTTGCGGACATTGGACTTTGCCTATGGGGCTGATGCACTACAATGCTGAGAACTATATTCTGCACAGGGGCAGCAAGAACTATATTCTGCACAAGAGTCTGAAGAAGGGTCTCGACCCAAAACGTCACCCATTCCTTCTCTCCAGAGACGCTGCCTGTCCCGCTGAGTTGCTCCAACATTTTGTGTCCACCACATAGAGGTCCGTTATCGCGAGGGTTTGCTGTAAATTGATCACCCATTTACGTTAGTTTAGTTTAGACATACAGAATGGAAACGGGCTTTTCAGCCCATCGAGTCCGCACTGGCCATTGATCAGAAAATAGACACAAGGTGCTGGCGGAACTCAGCGGGTCAGGCAGCATCTCCGGAGAAAAAGGATGGGTGGGCCGAAGGGCCTGTTTCCACGCTGTGTCTCTAAACTGCACTACGCTCAGTGAAGGGTCTGAACACCCAGGAAATCCCACAGAGTGTAACTGCCCGGAGAAGATTAAGTATCAGGTTTGCAAGTAATAAGCTTAAGGAAGTGCTCACTTAATTGATAATTGCATTAAGTCTGATTATGAGATGGGAGGCTATTCAACAGCTTAGTTCCAGCTGATTGTTGTTTTTTTATAGACAATAGGTGCAGGAGGAGGCCATTCGGCTCTTCGAGCCAGCACCGCCATTCAATGTGATCATGGCTGATCATTCTCAATCAGTACCCCGTTCCTGCCTTCTCCCCATACCCCCTGACTCCGCTATCCTTAAGAGCTCTATCTAGCTCTCTTTTGAATGCATTCAGAGAATTGGCCTCCACTGCCTTCTGAGGCAGAGAATTCCACAGATTTACAGATTTTTACTGAGGTAAATTGGATAAGAGGGGACATAGATCCAGTAACTCAGCAGGACGGGAAGCATCTCTGGATAGATGAAATGGCTTGGATTAAATGTAAATTGTCCCTCGTGTGTTAGTAAGATGGTGTTAATGTGCGGGGATCGCTGGTCGGTGCAGACCTTCTATCCAGAAATGCTCCCTTTCCCGCTGAGTTTGTCCAGCATTTTGTGTCTATCTTTGTTGGTACCAGAGTGGCAGCGGTAGAGTTGCTTCCTCACAGCGCCAGAGACCAGGGTTCGATCCCGACTACGGGTGCTGTCTGTACGGAGTTTGTACGTTCTCCCCGTGACCTGCATGGGTTTTCCCCCGAGATCTTCAGTTTCCTCCCACACTCCAAAGACGTACAGGTTTTTAGGTGAAATGGCTTGGTATCAGTGTAAATTGTCCCTAGTGTGTATAGGGTAGTGTTAATGCGCGGGGACCGCTGTTCGGCACGGACTCGATGGGCCGAAAGGCCTACCTCTAAACTAAACTAAACCAGCATCTGCAGTTCCTTCCCAGACATAGATCCAGTTCCAGGTTTGGGAGAGGAAATGGTTTTGCCTGAAATCAAGAAGGTGCAGGAAACACACACACGGTTGGGCAGCATCTGTGGAGAGAGAAACAGGTTTTGGGTTTCACTATCGAAAATTAGGGGAAAGAATGCAGTTAATGTCAAGACCATCCGGGTGCACCGGTTTCCTCCCGCACTCCTGACTGCAAGATGTATAAGAAAATAACTGCAGATGCTGGTACAAATCGAAGGTATTTATTCACAAAATGCTGGAGTAACTCAGCGGGTCAGGCAGCATCTCGGGAGAGAAGGAATGGGTGACGTTTCGGGTCGAGACCCTTCTTCAGACTGCGAGATGCTGCCTGACCCGCTGAGTTACTCCAGCATTTTGTGCCCACCTTCGCAGCAAATATGTTTCTATGCTACCCTAACCCTTCACCAAAGCTGCCCTAACACTCTGCTGATGCCACGACAAGTAGGCGGGCAGCTGGTGAGTGTGTCTGCTGTGCCATTGTTGCCGCTGCTCTAGCTGTTTTAGCTGTTAGCTCGGAGTCTTTGAGAGAGATGTGAGGATTGGCGTAGCGGTAATGTGCGAATAGGCCCGGCTCCCCTGTTAATGAGCTGTTAATAATTGCTTTTATGGGCCTGACTGATGGGCAAGTGGGGACCAATGACTTTTACCATTCAGATGAGAAAGCAGTTTTGTGTGTGAGTGCGTGTGTGAGTGCGTGTGTGAGTGCGTGTGTGAGTGCGTGTGTGAGTGCGTGTGTGAGTGCGTGTGTGAGTGCGTGTGTGAGTGCGTGTGTGAGTGCGTGTGTGAGTGCGTGTGTGAGTGCGTGTGTGAGTGCGTGTGTGAGTGCGTGTGTGAGTGCGTGTGTGAGTGCGTGTGTGAGTGCGTGTGTGAGTGCGTGTGTGAGTGCGTGTGAGTGCGTGTGAGTGCGTGTGTGAGTGCGTGTGTGAGTGCGTGTGTGAGTGCGTGTGTGAGTGCGTGAGTGAGTGAGTGCGTGTGAGTGCGTGCGAGTGCGCGTGCGTGTGCGAGTGCGCGTGCGTGTGCGCGCGTGTGTGTGTGGTAGGGTTGCTGACCTCACTCACTCCCAAAAACGGGACAAAGGGCAACGTCGCCGCCCCGCGCCCCACGTGACCTCGCCCAGCCAGCGGCCACGCGCTCCCGCTCCACCAATGGCGGCCGCCATTGGTGGAGCGGGAGCACGTGGCCGCTGGCTGGGCGAGGTCACGTGGGGCGCGGGACGGTGACGTTGCCCTTTGTCCCTTATTTGGGAGTGAGGAAGTTGGCAACCCTACTAATACGGGGACTAGGGCGGTCCCGCATGGGACTAACTAATTCAGGCCAAAATACGGGATGTCCCGGCTAATACGGGACAGTTGGCGACCCTGGTTGATGCCATTTGCAGTAACTGCATTAGACGGGGGGGGGGGCGCGCAGGAGTAAACCAAGCGACTCTTAAACGCCGCCGGGCGGCAGCTGGTGAAGAGGGAGCCCGAGAGAGCAGAATGTGAACTCTGCCATATGGACCCAAAATGCTGGAGTAACTCAGCGGGGCAGGCAGCATCTCTGGAGGAAGGAATGGGCAGAGACCCTTCTATAAGTCTCGCCTCAAACCCTGACATTCCAACGAAAAGCAATCCAAGCCTGTCCCAACAAGTATGATGTTTTGGCTCTTATTTATTGATGATAGTCAGTGCTTACCTGTAACGTCACCCTTTCCTTCCTTCCAGAGATGCTGCCTGTCCCACTGAGTTACTCCAGCATTTTGTGCCTATCTTAGACACATAGAAACATAGAAGGAGGTGCAGGAGGAGGCCGTTTGGCCCTTCGAGCCAGCAATCAAGTCCTTGTCAAATAGGCAATAGACAATAGGTGCAGGAGGAGGACATTCGGCCCTTCGAGCCAGCACTGCCATTCACTGTGATCACGGCTGATCATCCACAACCAGCAACCCGTGCCTGCCTTTTCCCCATTCCACTAGCCCCTGGAGCCCTATCTAACACTGTTCGAAATTCATCCAGTGAATCGGCCTCCACTGCCCTCTGTGGCAGAGAATTCCACAAATTCACAACTCTCTGGGGAGAAAACGTTTTTTTTCTCACCTCTGTTTTAAATGGCCTCCCCTTTATTCTTAGACTTGTGTGGCCCCTGGTTCTGGACTCCCCCAATACTGGGAACATTTCTCCTGCATCTAGCTTGCCCGGTCCTTTTATAATTTTGTACGTCTTTGGTGTAAACCAGCATCTGCAGTTGCTTCCTGCACACGCACACACGCACACGCACACACGGGCTTGTTTCCGTGTTCTACGATTCAGACATGTTGGTTGAAGGGCACCTGGGATGAGCTTTGAAGAGTGAGGGAACCTCGTCTGTGTGCAACATTCCCTCGTGAGATTCAACGTCAATGGACCTGCGGGACCTGTAGGTTTTGCTGCATTAAAGGCACGGAGTGATAGCAAGTTGTTTAGCTGTAGCTTTGGACTCCCTGCAGGATCTCGGTGGGAAAGGCACAATCTCCGCCACAGCTTGGCTCATGGATGGGGCATTAAATCCCTTCCCCATAATTGATGCAAAGCCTTTAATTACAGGCCTCGAGACAGCAGGCAAGTTGAAGACCTGTGTTTAACAGACTCTTGCGTCGCGGGTAAAACGCTGGAGGAATGTCGCACTTTTCCCAACATCCCCATCAACATTGGCACAGCGGTAGAGTTGCTGCCTTACAGCGCCAGAGTCACAGGTTCGATCCCGACTACGGGTGCTGTCTGTACGGAGTTTGTACGTTCTCCACGTGACCTGCGTGGGTTTTCTCTGAGATCTTCGGTTTCCTCCCACACTCCAGAGACGTGCAGGTTTGTAGGTTAATTGGCTTGGTGTAAATGTAAATTGTCCCTAGTGTGTGTAGGATAGTGTTAGTGTGCGGGGATCGCTGGTCGGTGCGGACTCGGTGGGCCGAAGGGCCTGTTTCCACGCCGTATCCCTAAACTAAACCAGTTCCTTCCTAGACATGGATCCAGTCCCAGGATGGGGAGAGGGGTTTTCTCCGAGATCTTAGGTTTCCTCCCACACTCCAGAGACGTACAGGTTTGTAGGTTAATTGGCTTGGTATCAATGTAAAATTGTCCATAGTGTGTGCAGGTTAGTGTTGGAGTGCGGGCATCGCTGTTCGGCGCGGACTAGGTGGGCCGAAGGTAGGGTTGCCAACTGTCCCGTATTAGCCGGGACATCCCGTATTTTGGGCTAAATTAGTTTGCCCCGTACGGGACCGCCCTTGTCCCGTATTAGTAGGGTTGCCAACTTCCTCACTCCCAAATACGGGACAAAGGGTGACGTCACCTTGTCCCGTATTTGGGAGTGAGGAAGTTGGCAACCCTAGTATAACCTAGTCTGAAGGAGGGTCTCGACCTGAAACGTCACCCATTCCTCCCTCCAGAGATGCTGCCTGTCCCGCTGAGTTACTCCGACCTTTGGAGTCTATCTTTTGTACAGTCTGGCTTTGCAGGACAGTGCCCTGACCAGAAACATCAACCATCTTATTACTCCAGAAATGCGTGCAAAATCATCAGAGGAATAGATCGGGTAAACGTCCTTTGCCCCGAATAGGGGAATCGAGAACCAGAGGACATAGTTTTAAGGTGAGAGTAGGGGGGAAAGATTTAATGGGAACCCAGGGTGGTGGGCGTATGGAACGAGCTGCTGTAGGAGGTAGTTGATGCAGGTACTATTGTAACGTTTAAGAAATATTTAGACGGGTGCATGGATAGGACAGGTTCAGAGGGATATGGACTAAAACGCAGGCAGGTGGGACTGGTGTAAATGGGACACGTTGGCCAGTGTGGGCAAGTTGTGCCGAAGGGCCATGCTGTAAGACACTATGACACTACTCCAAATGCGGTCCCGTACAAGGTCTTGTAACATGTAACATAATATCACAACTTCTGTACTCAATAAGCTGACTGCTGAAAGCCAAGGTGGCAAAGGCTTTCTTGACCACCCCATCTACCTGTAACGCCACCTGAGTTCTTTGTTTCCATTCCTTTCGTGAATCGATCAGTTCTTAGACATAAAAAGCTGGAGTAACTCAGCGGGACAGGCAGCATCTCTGGAGTGAAGGAATGGGTGACGTTTCGGGTCGAGACCCCTCTGCAGTTCTTTGTTTTAACCCCCATCCATGTTCTCCAGAGATGGCCCCCTGACCCGCTGAGTTACTCCAGCGCTTCAAGTCCTTTGATTCATGAACCAGACTCTTTGTTTCTGCAAGTTAGTTGGTTATTTGGTTGTGAACAATGGGCT
Organism: Rhinoraja longicauda; assembly: GCF_053455715.1. NCBI lineage: Eukaryota > Metazoa > Chordata > Chondrichthyes > Rajiformes > Arhynchobatidae > Rhinoraja > Rhinoraja longicauda. Next base: position 5,823,882 of record NC_135993.1, read on the forward strand.
GCTACTTAAAGGCTCTCAGCCGCTTTAAGGGGTTGCCATGTGACGGTCAGCTCTCCCTGGCGGTCTCAGAGACACAGTGAAGAGCCCTTGAATAAACAGACGCACTTTGTTCCGAGCTTTGCGCCTTTTACATTCACGAACAAGGCAGTGGACTGCCTCAGAGGTTCTTTTAGATTTAGAGATACAGCGCAGAAACAGGCCCTTCGGCCCACCGGGTCAGCGATCCCCGCACATTAACACTATCCTACACACACTAGGGACAATTTTTACATTTACCCAGTCAATTAACCTACATACCTGTACGTTTTTGGAGTGTGGGAGGAAACTGAAGATCTCGGAGAAAACCCACGCAGGTCACGGGGAGAACGTACAAACTCCGTACAGACGGCGCCTGTAGTCAGGATTGAACCCGAGTCTCCGGCGCTGCATTCGCTGTAAGGCAGCAACTCTACCGCTGCGCCACCGTTCTGAGTCCGCTCAGCACATTTACTTCAGATCCTAGGCCGATGCTTGAGCTGAGCGGAGTTGAGTTGAGGGGAATCAAGGACCAGAGGACATAGGTTCAAGGTGAAGGGGAAAAGATTTAATAGGAATTTGAGGGGTAACTTTTTCCACACAAAAATGGCGGTGGGTGTATGGAACGAGCTGCCAGAGGAGGTAGTTGAGGCTGGGACTATCCCATCGTTTAAGAAACAGTTGGACAGGTTTGGAGGGGTATGGACTGAGCGCAGGCAGGTGGGACTAGTGTAGCTGGGTAATTGTTGGCCGGTGTGGGCGAGTTGGGCCAAAGGGCCTGTTTCCCCACTGTATCACTCTATAACTCTTTTGACTCTGGGTAACTTTATCCACACAAAGGGTGGTGGGTGTATGGAACGAGCTGCTGGAGGTCGGGATGGGATTCATAGAAAATAGGTGCAGGAGTAGGCCATTCGGCCCTTTGAGCCAACACCGTCATTCAATATGATCATGGCTGATCATCCAAAATCAGTACCCCGTTCCTGCTTTGTCCCCATATCCCATGATTCTGTTAGCCCTAAAAGCTATTTCTAACTCTCTCTTGAAAACATCCAGTGAATTGGCCTCCACTGCCTTCTGTGGCAGAGAATTCCACAGATTCACAACTGGAAAGGTTTTTCCACATCTCAGTCCTAAATGGCCTACCATCTTATTCTTAATCTGTGACCTGAGTCTGGGTCTATAGAAGGGTTGCCACCAGAAACATTATCTATCCATGTTGTCCGGAGATGCTACCTGACCCGCTGAGTTACTCCAGCACTTTGTGCCGTTTTTTACCCCCACAATTTTGCGTGTCTTGTCTACTAAGCAATGTGTAATGGTTCGCTTCTCAATTTAGGTGCTATTGTTGAATTTAATCAAACTTGCCTTGTAAGGATTTGGAATTCACAGTTACTGCATCAGTAGGCTGCTTCGGCCTACCTGTGTTGCCGTGGTTACGCAGGCCAGTAAAGCCTATTGTGGTCTGTTCGGGTAAGCGGTTTCTTCCTAGACCCCAGGAGGATGTGGAGCTATTGACGTAGTCTTTTGTTTGAGGAGAAAGGGAAAATCTTCCTACCTTTATAGTCTGTTGGTGTTTTGATTATTTACCAGAGGCCTGGACTCTTAACCAGGAGACAGTAGTTCGGATCTTTTCATTGACTGTGGCATTGAAATGTTTAGTTTAGCTTATAATTGTCGTGTCCTGAGATACAGTGAAAAGCTTTTGTTTGCCTTCTATGCAGATTTTTTTTAAAGACTCCACATGAATACAATCAAACAGTTCATAGTGCAAATATAAAAGGTAAAGGGCACAATATTTAGTGCAAAAAAAGTCCGATTAAAGAAAGTTCAAAGCTCATGAGTGATAGGTGCAGGATTAGGCCATTCAGCCCATCAAGTCTACTCCACCGAAGGTAGACACAAAATGCTGGAGTAACTCAGCGGGACAGGCAGCATCTCAGGAGAGAAGGAATGGGTGATCCTTCGGGTCGAGACCCTTCTTCAGACCCGAAACGCCACCCATTCCTTCTCTCCTGAGATGCTTCCTGACCTGCTGAGTGTCTACCTTCGATTGAAACCAGCACCTGCAGTTTTTTTTCCTATAAGTCTACTCCACCATTCAATCATGGCTGATCTATCTCTCCCTCCTAACCCCATTCTCCTGCCTTCTCCCCATAACCCCTGACAACCGCACTAATCAAGAATCTATCTATCTATCTCTGCTAGAAAATTTCCATTGCCTTGGCCTCCACAGCCTTCTGTGGCCTCCAGTGAGGTAGATGGGTGGTCAGGACCGCTCTCTAACTGATGAGAGGATGGTTAAGTTAGGTTTGGCAATTTGGGTAATGACCTGGAATGTAAAAAAATATGTTCTTCCTTGTGATCACTAGGAAACATAGAATTGTTATACAAGCCATAAAAAGATGCACAGTCCTAGATTAACTCAGCTGGTCAGGCAGCATCTCTGGAGATCGCGGATAGATGACGTTTTGGGTTGGAGCCTTTCTTCAGACTAACCCTCTTGGATCAGAGGGCCCAGCTTTTACGTGACTCCACAGACTGCGAAAGGCCTTTATGGTTGGTGTTGAGAGGATGTTTCCATTAGCGGAAGAGTCCAGCACCAGAGTCTGTAGCCTCAGTAGAACTAATAGGTCTTGATGTTTCGATCACTGTGGTAAGTTGGCACTCTTGATGTTGGCAGTGGGATTGGAGGGGTGAAAGGGAGGGTAGGTATGTCATCGGGGTCACCAGATGGGCACCCTCTTTCTTTAACGTTTCATTGATAAGCTCACGACGTCTCCAGATGGTTTAAGGTGATACCTGGTGTCCCAGGTACACCCCCCTCAGTTCCAAACCCTCCTGTCTTCATCTTGCAGCCCACTTGTTGTCTTTCCTTTTAATCCAAAGCCAATTGCTGCTTTTTTTCTGCTAGGCTTGTGTACACTGGAATTTAGAAGGATGAGAGAGGATCTTATTGAAACATATAAGATTATTAAGGGATTGGACACGCTGGAGGCAGGAAACATGTTCCCAATGTTGGGGGAGTCCAGAACCAGGGGCCTCAGTTTAAGAATAAGGGGTAGGCCATTTAGAATGGAGATGAGGAAGAACTTTTTCACTAGAGAGTTGTAAATCTGTGGAATTCACTGCCTCAGAAGGCAGTGGAGGCCAATTCTCTGGATGCTTTCAAGAGAGAGTTAGATAGAGCTCTTAATGATAGCACCCGTAGTCGGGATCGAACCCTGGTCTCTGGCGCTGTGAGGCAGCAACTCTACCGCTGCCACTCTGGTACCAACAAAAATAGACACAAAATGCTGGACAAACTCAGCGGGAAAGGGAGCATTTCTGGATAGAAGGTCTGCACCGACCAGCGATCCCCGCACATTAACACCATCTTACTAACACACGAGGAACAATTTACATTTAATCCAAGCCATTTCATCTATCCAGAGATGCTTCCCGTCCTGCTGAGTTACTGGATCTATGTCCCCTCTTATCCAATTTACCTCAGTAAAAATCTGTAAATCTGTGGAATTCTCTGCCTCAGAAGGCAGTGGAGGCCAATTCTCTGAATGCATTCAAAAGAGAGCTAGATAGAGCTCTTAAGGATAGCGGAGTCAGGGGGTATGGGGAGAGGGCAGGAACGGGGTACTGATTGTGGATGATCAGCCATGATCACATTGAATGGCGGTGCTGGCTCGAAGGGCCGAATGGCCTCCTCCTGCACCTATTGTCTATTTGACAAGGACTTTGTTGCTTGTTGGAGGGAGTGACCCCCTCACGCCCATTTTCTTCAACAGACTGGTGGTAGATGTAGCAACGAATCCCCTGCATCCTACTTTTACAGGAAAAATCGTGGTCTTCCAGCCATTCTGGGCCGCTCCAGTTGCCAGTTCAGAGTACTTGGTCTTTTTCCTCTCATAAGCGTCTTCAACACCATCTTCCCATAGTCCTGTCAATTCCACAACGTGTGTCAGCTTGGCTGTTGTGGACCAGAGGACCATGTCTGGCCGGTGTGTTGTTGCCACAATATCTGGGGTAAAAACACAAGCTTTCTTTCCAAGTCCACGTCCATTTTCCAATCCTGAGGTGGCTGCAGGATGCTTGCATCATTTGATGCTATCAGGTGCTCTGGAGGTTGGCCTGCTGGTACAAAATGGTGTGAAGCAAAGATACTAGAGGAGCAAGTTGGACCACTCCATTGAAATCGGCTATACTGAAGTGTAGTACGCAAAGGAGCGTAACGTCCGCCATTTTAGTAAGCAAAATCCGCCTCTCGCAGTGTAATCAGTGTTTTGGGGGAACAGTATGTGTGATGATACCATTAAAATGCAGAATATATCTCATCTATCGATTCACAAATTTTTGTTATTTTTCTTTTAAAATGTTTCTGCAAGTTTCTGCCTACTAAAATGGCCGCCGTGACATTAGTGGCCTATCTTGTTCCTCTAGTATCTTTGGTGTGAAGTGGACATTTTCTGCTGATGTTTGTGGGGAAGCATTTGAATAAAAGGACGTACCATTAGGAGGGAGATGAGAAGGGATTTATTTAAACAGAGGGTGGTGAATCTGTGGAATTCATTACCACAGACGGCCGTGGAGGCCAAGTCAATGGATATTTTTAAGGTGGAGATGGATAGATTCTTGATTAGTGCGGGTGTCAGGGGTTATGGGGAGAAGGCAGGAGAATGGGGTTGAGAGGGAGAGAAAGATCAGCCATGATTGAATGGTAATAAAGCAGGCCGTATCACTCCAGTGAGCCGCATGGTTTTGCAGTAGTAGAGTTGCTGCCTTACAGCGCCAGAGACCCAGGTTCCATCCCCACTGGGAGACCTGTCTGTACGTTCTCCCCGTGACCTGCGTGGGTTTTCTCCGAGATCTTCGCTTTCCTCCCACACTCCAAAGACGTACAGGTTTGTAGATTAATTGGCTTGGTATAAGTGTAAATTGTCCCGAGTGTGTGAAGGGCAGAGTTGGTGTGCTGGAATCGCTGGTCGGTGTGAACTTTTAGATTAGAGATACAGCGCGGAAACAGGCCCTTCGGCCCATCGAGTCCGCACCGACCAGCGATCCCCGCAGACTAACACTACCCTACGCACACTAGGGACAATGTTTACATTTACCAAGCCAATTAACCTACAGACCTGCACGTCTTTGGAGCGTGGGAGGAAACGGAAGATCACGGAGAAAACCCACGCGGGTCACGGGGAGAACGGACAAACTCCGTACAGGCAGCACCCGTAGTCGGGATCGAACCCGGGTCTCCGGCGCTGCAAGTGCTGTGAGGCAGCAACTCTACCGCTGCACCACCAACCTGGTGGGCCGAATGGCCTGTTTCCGTGATGCATCACTAAACTATATTTTGGATCCATTCCAGCCTTCACACCAGGAAGGATGTCAAAAAATTTGAAAGAGGAAAACTGGAATGGGTCCAGGGATGAGTGACTTGGAGCAGAGAGGATTTAAATTAGGTTTGTTTTGATAGAGTAAATCAGGAGAAGTTATTTCCATCGTTAGAAATATAGTGAGCTTCACGAGGATGTTGCCAGGACTCGAGGGCCTGAGCCACAGGGAGAGGTTGAGCAGGCTGGGACTCTATTCCTTGGAGCGCAGGAGGACGAGAGGTGATCTTATAGAGGTGTACAAAATCATGAGAGGAATAGATCGGGTGAATGTGCAAATTCTTTTCATAAGTTCATAAGTTATAGGAGCAGTTCGGCCCATCAAGTCTATTCCAACATTCAATCATGGCTACACACAAAAATGCTGGAGTAACTCAGCGGGTCAGGCAGCATCTCTGGAGAGAAGGAATGGGTGATGTTTCGGGTCGAGACCCTTCTTCAGCAGAGATTCCTACTCTCCAGGTTGTATAAGAAAATAACTGCAGATGCTGGTACAAATCGAAGGTATTTATACACAAAATGCTGGAGTAACTCAGCAGGTCAGGCAGCATCTCAGGAGAGAAGGAATGGGTGACGTTTCGGGTCGAGACCCTTCTTCAGTCTGAAGAAGGGTCTCGACCTGAAACGTCACCCATTCCTTCTCTCCAGAGATGCTGCCTGACCTGCTGAGTTACTCCAGCATTTTGTGTATAACTACCTACTCTCCAGGTGTTCTCTCTGCCAATGTTTCCCCTTTTAAGTATCTCAGTTTCTGTGGAAGGTTACTAAAGACATTGCAGATAGACACAAAATGCTGGGGTAACTCAGCGGGACAGGCAGCATCTCTGGAGGGAAGGAATGGGTGACATTTCGGGTCGAGGCCCCTCTTCGGACCCGAAACGTCACCCATTTCCTTCTCTCCAGAGATGCTGCCTGTCCCGCTGAGCTACTCCCGTTGTGTCCATCTTCAGTCTAAACCAGCGTCTGCAGTTCCTTCCTGCACATTCAATCATGGCTGATCTCCCTTCCCCTTTCAACCCCATTCTCCTGCCCCATTTTGTCCACACCAACCAATCACCCATACTCTGGTATGTGGAAGCAAGGAACTGCAGATGCTGGTTTATGCCAAAGAGAGGCACAAAGTGCTGGAGTAACTCAGCAGGTCACGCAGCATCTCGAAGATGAAGGGTGGGTGACAAAGATGATTGCATAAAGAGGTGGACACTACCCGGTCCATCATGGGTACTGACCCCCCCCCTACTATTGAAGGGATATATAGAAGGCGCTGCCTCAAAAAGGCAGCCAGCTTCGTCAGAGACCCACACCACCCTGCCCACGCTCTCTTTACACTCCTGCCAGTGAAAAGAGAGGTGCCTGATAACTGCAACAACTGGGTCTCTTTTCAATAGACAATAGGTGCAGGAGGAGGCCATTTGGCCCTTCGAGCCAGCACCGCCATTCAATGTGATCATGGCTGATCATTCTCAATCAGTACCCCGTTCCTGCCTTCTCCCCATACCCCCTGACTCCGCTATCCTTAAGAGCTCTATCTAGCTCTATTCCTTGGAGTGCAGGAGGATGAGGGGTGATCTTATAGATCATGAGAGGAATAGATCGGGTAGATGCACAGAGTCTCCTGCCGAGAGTAGGTGAATCGAGGACCAGAGGACATGGGTTCAAGGTGAAGTGGAAAAGATTGAATAGGAATCTGACCGGTAACCTTTTCATACAAAGGGTGGTTGGTGTATGGAACAAACTGCCAGAGGAGGTAGTTGAGGCAGGGACTATCCCAACGTTTAAGAAACAGACAGGTACATGGATAGGAAGGTTTGGAGGGATATGGGCCAAACGCAGGCAGGTGGGACTAGTTTACCTGGGCCATGTTGGCCGGTGTGGGCAAGTTGGGCTGAAGGGCCTGTTTCCACGCTGTATCACTCTATGAATCCCAGGTTTAGGAATAGTTTCTTCCCGACAACCATCTTCAGCCAACTAAACTACGAATTGCCTTGTTTGCACTAAGGACGTTGGGCTTTGTTTTGTTTTGTACGACATTGGGTTTTTATTTATTGAACTCTGTGTGTGTATTGCATTATTTATTGAGTACTGTGCTTGCACACTTGGTAAGGCTGCTGCAAGTTAGAATTTCATTGAGGATGGACGCAAAATGCTGGAGTAACTCAGCATAGTAAAGGGGCAGGCAGCATCTCTGGAGAAAAGGAATGGGTGACGTTTTGTGTCGAGACCCTTCTTCAGACTGAGAGTCAGGGGAGAGGGAATCGAGAGATAGAGACGGTGATGTGGAGACATATGGAACAAATGAATTGAAGATATGCAAAAAAAGTGAGGACGATAAAAGAAGCAGGCCATTGCGAGCTGTGGGCTAGGTGCAAAGATGGCGCCCAAGGAGATGTGGGGCAAGTTCTTTTTACACAGAGTGGTGGGTGCCTGGAACCCGTTGCCAGCGGTGGTGGTGGAGGCTGATATGATAGTGGCGTTTAAGAGCCTTTTGGATAGGCACATGGATATGCAGGGAATGGAGGGATATGATTCCAAGATGGCGCCCAACCTAGGCGACTATTTGCGTGCTAGCCTCAGAAGCAGGTCTACAATCGCCCATAAAAGTCGCTCCACACTCTTAAATCTCTATTCCTACAGCAACATTTCTATTCCCTTGTCATGTATCATCTACCCACTGTAAAGGGGTTCGATTGTAATCGTGTGTTGCCTTTCTGCTGACTGGTTGGCACCCAAACGAAAGCTTTTCACTGTACCTCGGTACACCTGACAACAAACTAAATGTGCAGGAAGGAACTGCAGATGCTGGTTTAAATCGAAGATAGATTTTTTTTTAAATGCTGGAGTAACTCAGCGGGACAAGCAGCATCTCTGGAGAGAAGGAATGGGTGACGTTTCGGGTCGAGACCCATCTTCGGACTGATCATCGGTCGACCCGAAACGTCACCCATTCCTTCTCTCCAGAGATGCTGCCTGTCCCGCTGAGTTACTCCAGCGTTTTTTTGTCCACCTTTGGACAATAAGCGAAACTGAAAATTGGACAAAGATTCACCTGCACCTCCTCCAACCTCATCTATTGCATCCGCTGCTCTAGATGTCAACTTATTTACATCGGCGAAACCAAGCGCAGGCTCGGCGATCGCTTCGCTCAACACCTGCGCTCGGTCCGCATTGACCAAGCTGATCTCCCGGTGGCTGAGCACTTCAACTCCCCCTCCCACTCCCAGTCTGACCTTTCTGTCATGGACCTCCTCCAGTGCCATAGTGAGGCCCACCGGAAATTGGAGGAACAGCACCTCATATTTCGCCTGGGCAGTTTGCAGCCCAGTGGTATGAACATCGACTTCTCCAACTTTAGATAGTTCCTCTGTCCCTCCCGTCCCCTCCTCCTTCCCAGATCTCCCTCTATCTTCCTGTCTCCACCTATATCCTTCCTTTGTCCCGCCCCCCCTGACATCAGTCTGAAGAAGGTTCTCGACCCAAAACGTCACCCATTAGACAATAGGTGCATTAGAGTAGGCCATTCGGCCCTTCGAGCCAGCACCGCCATTCAATGTGATCATGGCTGATCATTCTCAATCAGTACCCCGTTCCTGCTTTCTCCCCATACCCCCTGACTCCGCTATCCTTAAGAGCTCTATCTAGCTCTCTCTTGAATGTATTCAGAGAATTGGCCTCCACTGCCCTCTGAGGCAGAGAATTCCACAAATTCACAACTCTCTGACTGAAAAAGTTTTTCCTCATCTCTGTTCTAAATGGCCTACCCCTTATTCTTAAACTGTGGCCCCTGGTTCTGGACTCCCCCAACATTGGGGACATGTTTCCTGCCTCGAACATGTCCAACCCCTTAATAATCTTATACGTTTCGATAAGATCCCCTCTCATCCTTCTAAATTCCAGTGTATACAAACCATTCCTTCTCCCCCGAGATGCTGCCTGACCCGCTGAGTTACTCCAGCACTCTGTGAAACGTCACCTATCCATGTTCTCCACAGATGCTGCCTGACCCGCTGAGTTACTCCAGCATTTTGTGAATAAAAAAACCTTCGATTTGTACCAGCATCTGCAGTTATCTTCTTACACTGAAAAATTGGAAACTGAAAACGGAGTAACCGGACAACGAGGCTCAACTGCGATGTGCTCTGTTCTCTCTTTGCAGAAGAAGGCGAATTTTTCTTGAAGGTCCTGATTCCCAGTTACGCTGCCGGCTCGATCATCGGGAAGGGCGGCCAAACCATCGTCCAGTTGCAGAAGGAGACGGGCGCGACCATCAAGCTCTCCAAATCCAAAGACTTCTACCCCGGTGAGTCCGACGGTCTGCGCTGTGAGCGTGCGGGGGGGGGGGTTCCGACATGCCGGTCCAGGGCGCGAGTGGTACCTTCACGGACTGGCCCCTGGTTATGCTGAGCTAGGGGTCGCCAACTGTCCCGTATTAGCCCGGACGTCCCGTATTTTGGGCTAAATTGCTTTGTCCCGTACGGGAACGCCCTTGTCCCCGTATTAGTAGGGTTGCCAACTTCCTCACTCCCAAATAAGGGTGACGTCACCGCCCCATGTGACCTCACCCAACCAGCGGGAGCACATGGCCGCTGGCTGGGTGAGGTCACGTGGGGCGCGGGGGGGCGGTGACGTCACCCTCTGTCCCGTATTTGGGAGTGAGGAAGTTGGCAACCCTGGCTGAGCGCGCTGCTGTGGTTTTGTTGACTTGAGATGCCGCCAGGATTGGGATGACGTGGTCCGTGCGGTACGCTACGGTGAACGGCGTGAACCGGCCTCCCTTCCACAGGGAGCCTCGGCCTTGAAGAGGGATGGTGATCATCTCTGTGCTGGAGTCATAAGTGATAGGAGCCCATCAAACCTACTCTGCTATTCAGTCACGGTGGCTCAGCGGTAGTGTTGCTGCCTTACAGCGAATGCAGCGCCGGAGACCCAGGTTCGATCCCGACTACGGGCGCCGTCTGTACGGAGTTTGTATGTTCTCCCCGTGACCTGCGTGTGTTTTCTCCGAGATCTTCGGTTTCTTCCCGCACTCCAAAGACGTGCAGGTTTGTAGATTAATTGGCTTGGTGTATGTAAAAATTATCCCTTGTGGGTGTTTGATAGTGTTAATGTGTGGATCTGTTGGTCTGTTTCCGCGCTGTATCTCTAAACTAAACTAAACTATCATGGCTGATCTATCTCTCCCTCCTAACCCCATTCTTCTGCCTTCTCCCCGTAACCTCTGACACCTGAACTGATCAAGAATCTATCTATCTCTGCCTTACAAATATCAATTGACTTGGCCTCCACAGCCTTCTGTGGCAAAGAATTCCACAGATTCACCACCCTCTGATTGAAGAAATTCCTCATCTCCTTCCTAAAGGAACGTCCTTTAATTCTGAGGCCGTGGCCTCTGGTCCTAGACATTTAGTGCAAGGTGAAGACTGATCAAAGATAGTCCGAGGTTCTCCAATGAGGTAATAGACAACAGACAATAGACAATAGGTGCAGGAGTAGGCCATTCAGCCCTTCGAGCCAGCACCGCCATTCAATGCGATCATGGCTGATCACTCTCAATCAGTACCCCGTTCCTGCCCTCTCCCCATACCCCCTCACTCCGCTATCCTTAAGAGCTCTATCCAGCTCTCTCTTGAAAGCATCCAACGAACTGGCCTCCACTGCCTTCTGAGGCAGAGAATTCCACACCTTCACCACTCTCTGACTGAAAAAGTTCTTCCTCATCTCCGTTCTAAATGGCCTACCCCTTATTCTTAAACTGTGGCCCCTTGTTCTGGACTCCCCCAACATTGGGAACATGTTTCCTGCCTCTAATGTGTCCAATCCCCTAATTATCTTATATGTTTCAATAAGATCCCCCCTCATCCTTCTAAATTCCAGTGTATACAAGCCCAATCGCTCCAGCCTTTCAACATACGACAGTCCCGCCATTCCGGGAATTAACCTAGTGAACCTACGCTGCACGCCCTCCATAGCAAGGTAGTTAGTAGTTCAGGACTGTTGTCTTGTTGTGGTAGGATGATTCAGTTAGTCATAGAGTGATACAGCATGGAAACAGGCCCAACTTGCCCACACCGGCCAACATGTCCCTGCTACACTAGTCCCACCTGCCTGTGTTTTGTCCATATCCCTCCAAACATGTCCTATCCATGTACCCAGCTATTACCAGTTGCCCGATAACAGCTGGGAAGAAACTAGAGTTGCCAACTGTCCCGACTGAGCCGTGACATCCCGTATTTTGGGCAAAATTGGTTTGTCCCGTATGGGACCGCACTTGTCCCGTATTAGGCCCAGATGGTGTTCTCGGCCCGGACACTGTAGCCCGGTGGCCGCTGTAATCCCGGACACTGTAGGCCCGGGTGCCGCCTAACGGAGGTTGCGTAGCAACCCACCTCCCGGCCCGGGCGGCCGCCATTGGTGGAGCGGGAGCACGTGGCCGCTGGCTGGGTGAGGTCACGTGGGGCGGTGACGTCACCCTTTGTCCCTTATTTGGGAGTGAGGAAGTTGGCAACCCTAGAAGAAACTGTCCTTGAATCTGGAGGTGTGTGTTTTCACACTCCTGGAGAAGAAACATCTTCCCCACCTCAACCCATCGACACCCGTAACTAAAGACTATCGCTCTCCAGCTAGACCTGTTCATTGTTAAAAAGGCCTTTAACTGAGCCTTCAAATGGCCAACTTTTGATTTCGGTTCCAATTCATCCGTTCCCCTCAGTGAAGCAGGGCAGGAAGAGTAGAAGTGTTAGTGGAAACTTGTGTTTCCTCTCTCTTTTATCGCTGGTAGGACCGGAAGCTTGGAACACAAGGGGGAATTCTTCATTCTGTTCCACCGTTAGGTGCGATCAGGATTGATTTATGACCTGGCTCCACAAATTGCCCTTTTCCCATATCCCTTGGTTCCTCCGGGTAAACCAAAACTATCAATCTCTGAGTTAAAATGAACAATTCACGGCCACAATCGCATGTCCGTTAAATTGTGGTCGCGGGTTCAAACCCTCTCCCTTCATGTTTAGTTTAGTTTAGAGATACAGCGCGGAAACATGACCTTCGTCCCACCAAGCCCGCATCGACCAGCGATCCCCGCACGTTAACACTATCCTGCACACACTAGGAACAATGTACACATACAGCAAGCCAATGAACCAACAAGCCAGTATGTTTTTGGAGTGTGGGAGGAAACCGAAGATCTCGGAGAAAACCCACGCAGGTCACGGGGAGAACGTACAAACTCCGTACAGACAGCACCCGTGGTCGGGATCGAACCCGGGTCCCCAGCGCTGCAAGCGCTGTAAGGCGGCAACTCTACCGCTGCGCCACCGTGCCTCCCTGTGTAGGAGTGTTATGGAGTCTCACAGCACGGAAGCTGGCCCTTCGGCCCAAATTGTCCAAGATGCGCCATCTCAATGATACCATATTGACAATGTAACTTGGCCCAGTGAATTCTTTGCCTTTTGCATACAACCCAGTAAAAACCCAGAGGTTGACCGGTTCTTGGTTGGGACGGGTGTCAGGGGTTATGGGGAGAAGGCAGGAGAATGGGGCTGAGAGGGAGAGATAGATCGGCCATGATCGAATGGCGGAGTGGACTTGATGGTCCGAATGGACTAATTCTGCTCCTACAATGTAAGCACTCATGAAAATCATAGACCTGAACTCACCTAGGCAGTACACAAAGACTTGCCACGCTTCACAAAACATTCATCGAACAGCCTGACAATTTTATCACGGGGTGAGCCAGGCCTACGTTTGACCCATATCGCCATTTTGTGGCACGGTGGCGCAGTGGTAGAGTTGCTGCCTTACAGCGAATGCAGCGCCGGAGACTCGGGTTTGATCCTGACTACGGAGTTTGTACGTTCTCCCCGTGACCTGCGTGGGTTTTCTCAGAGATCTTCGGTTTCCTCCCACACTCCAAAGGCGTGCAGGTATGTAGGTTAATTGGCTGTAAAAATTGTCCCTAGTGTGTGTAGGATAGTGTTAATGTGCGGGGATCGCTGGGCGGTGCGGACCCGGTGGGCCGAAGGGCCTGTTTCCGCGCTGTATCTCTAAATCTAAAAAATAATAATTTTTAATATCCTATGATGAGCGTTTGTCGGCAATGGGCCTATACTCACTGGAGTTTAGAACAATGAGGGGGGAATCAAATTGAAACGTACAGAATAGTGAAAGGCTTGGATAGAGTGGATGTGGAGAGGATGTTTCCACTAGTGGGAGAGTCTAGGACTAGAGGTCACAGCCTCAGAATTAAAGGAAGGAGATGAGGAGAAATTTCTTTAGTCAGAGGGTGGTGAATCTGAAATTATTTTCTCAGACGGCTGTGGAGGCCAAGTCAGTGGATATTTTTAAGGCAGGGATAGATAAATACTTGATTCGTATGTCAGAGGGTGTCTGAGGTTATGGGGAGAAGGCAGGAGAATGGGGTTAGGAGGGAGAGATAGATCAGCCATGATTGAATAGCGGAGTAGATTTGATCCCTCTAAAACTTGGGGGAGTCCAGAACCAGGGGGGCCACACAGTCTAAGAATAAAGGGGAGGTCATTTAAAACTGGGGTGAGAAAAAACCTTTTTCACCCAGAGAGTTGTGAATTTGTGGAATTCTCTGCCACAGAGGGCAGTGGAGGCCGATTCACTGGATGGATTTAGGGGCTCTAGGGGCTAGTGGAATCAAGGGATATGGGGAGAAGGGTTACTGATTGTGGATGATGAGCCATGATCACAATGAATGACGGTGCTGGCTCGAAGGGCTGAATGGCTCCTCCTGCACCTATTTTCTATGTAATCTATGTAAAACCTTTCCATGTACGTGTCCAATGTCTTTTAAATGTTGTTATTGTCCCTGCCTCAACCACCTCGACACCCACCACTCTTTAATTCAACTTTCTCCCACAAATGGGAGTGTTGGCCTCCATCTACTTGTCTCTCTTTTCCTTGACTCTATCTCCACAATCAGCAGATAAATTGTGGGCGGCACTTTGGCGCAGCGGTAGAGTTGCTGCCTCACAGTCCCAGAGTCAATAGACAATAGGTGCAGGAGTAGGCCATTCGGCCCTTCGAGCCAGCACCGCCATTCAATGTGATCATGGCTGATCATTCTCAATCAGTACCCCGTTCCTGCCTTCTCCCCATACCCCCTGACTCCGCTATCCTTAAGAGCTCTATCTAGCTCTCTCTTGAATGTATTCAGAGAATTGGCCTCCACTGCCTTCTGAGGCAGAGAATTCCACAGATTCACAACTCTCTGACTAAAAAAGTTTTTCCTCATCTCTGTTCTAAATGGCCTACCCCTTATTCTTAAACTGTGGCCCCTGGTTCTGGACTCCCCCAACATTGGGAACATGTTTCCTGCCTCTTACGTGTCCAACCCCTTAATAATCTTATACGTCCCGGGTTTGATCCTGACTATGGGACCTGCGTGGGTTTTCCCCAGGTGCTCCGGTTTCCTCCCACACTCCAACGACGTGCACGTTTGTCAGTTCACTACTATAAAAGCCCTTTAAGTGAGCCTTCAGTAAAAATGGTTAGTTGTCCCTGGTGTGCAGGGAATGCCAGTGTACAGGGTAATCGCTGGTCAGTACTGGACCGTATGGCTTGTTTCCGCGCTGTATCTCTAAACTAAACTCTAATCCTGCTTCTGCTTGGCCTACATCCCTCTAATCCGTTTCTATCCACGTACTTGTCCAAATGTCCTTTTAATGTTGATGGACACAAAAAGCTGGAGCAACTCAGCGGGACAGGCAGCATCTCTGGAGAGAAGGAATGGGTGACGTTTCGGGTCGAGACCCTTCTTCAGACTTTAAATGTTGTTATTGTACAGGGTCGCCAACTTCCTCACTCCCAAATAAGGGACAAAAGGTGACGTCGCCGCCCCGCGCCCCACGTGACCTCGCCCAGCCAGCGACCACGTGCTCCCGCTCCACCAATGGCGGCCGCCATTGGTGGAGCGGGAGCACGTGGCCGCTGGCTGGGTGAGGTCACGTGGGGCGCGGGGCGGTGACGTCACCCATTGTCTCGTATTGGGGAGTGAGGAAGTTGGCAACCCTGCTATTACGGGACAAGGGCGGTCCCGTACGCCCGTACTACAAGGGCGGTCCCGTTTAGCCCAAAGTACAGGATGTCCCGGCTAATACGGGACAGTTGGCAACCCTGTTATTGTAACTGCCTCAATTACTTCCACTTGCAGCTCGTTCCATATACCCACCACTCTTTCTCGGCTTGACTTACTCTTGAATCTTTGGCTCTGTTTTCTTTTGTATCTCTTCCTCGTCTCTGTCTCTCCAAGCTGTGGATATAGTTTATTTTTATCCACCTCAACAGTCACCCTTAAGATCTTGAATGTTTCTTTTTAATAACCGGCCTTCTAAATTCCAGGGAATACAGTCCCAGTTTGTGTGATGAATTATGTGCAGCCTCGTTCTCTCCGCTGTGCGCTGGGAGTGTTGGCCTAGATTTTGTGTTTCAGTGTCTGGGGCGGGCCTTGAACCGGCAACGATTGAGTAATATATACGAGACATATTGGGGCGGCACGGTGGCGCAACGGTAGAGTTGCTGCCTCACAGCGGCAGAGACCCAGGTTCCATCCTGACAACAGATCAGGTTGCCAACTATCTTGCTCCCAAATAAGGGACCTCACCCGCCCCAGGTGACCTCACCCGCTCCACCAATGGCGGCTGCTCGGGCCGGGAGGCAGGTTGCTATGCAACCTCCGTTAGGCGGCACCCAGGCTTTATGGGCCTGCACTGTCTGGGCCTGCACTGTCCGGGCCTGCACTGTCCGGGCCTGCACTGTCCGGCCCTGCGCTGTCCGGGCCCTGCGCTGTCCGGGCCCTGCGCTGTCCGGGCCCTGCACTGTCCGGGCCCTGCACTGTCCGGCCCTGCTCTGTCCGGCCCCTGCGCTGTCCGGGCCCTGCGCTGTCCGGGCCCTGCGCTGTCCGGGCCCTGCGCTGTCCGGGCCCTGCGCTGTCCGGGCCCTGCGCTGTCCGGGCCCTGCGCTGTCCGGGCCCTGCGCTGTCCGGGCCCTGCGCTGTCCGGGCCCTGCGCTGTCCGGGGCCTGCGCTGTCTGGGGCCTGCGCTGTCCGGGCCCTGCTCTGTCCGGGCCCTGCTCTGTCCGGGCCCTGCTCTGTCCGGGCCCTGCTCTGTCCGGGCCCTGCTCTGTCCGGGCCCTGCGCTGTCCGGGCCCTGCGCTGTCCGGGCCCTGCGCTGTCCGGGCCCTGCGCTGTCCGGGCCCTGCTCTGTCCGGGCCCTGCTCTGTCCGGGCCCTGCTCTGTCCGGGCCCTGCTCTGTCCGGGCCCTGCTCTGTCCGGGCCCTGCGCTGTCCGGGCCCTGCGCTGTCCGGGCCCTGCGCTGTCCGGGCCCTGCGCTGTCCGGGCCCTGCGCTGTCCGGGCCCTGCGCTGTCCGGGCCCTGCGCTGTCCGGGCCCTGCGCTGTCCGGGCCCTGCGCTGTCCTGGCCCTGCGCTGTCCGGGCCCTGCGCTGTCCGGGCCCTGCGCTGTCCGGGCCCTGCGCTGTCCGGGCCCTGCGCTGTCCGGGCCCTGCGCTGTCCGGGCCCTGCGCTGTCCGGGCCCTGCGCTGTCCGGGCCCTGCGCTGTCCGGGGCCTGCGCTGTCCGGGCCCTGCGCTGTCCGGGCCCTGCGCTGTCCGGGCCCTGCGCTGTCCGGGCCCTGCGCTGTCCGGGCCCTGCGCTGTCCGGGCCCTGCGCTGTCCGGGCCCTGCGCTGTCCGGGCCCTGCGCTGTCCGGGCCCTGCGCTGTCCGGGCCCTGCGCTGTCCGGGCCCTGCGCTGTCCGGGCCCTGCGCTGTCCGGGCCCTGCGCTGTCCGGGCCCTGCGCTGTCCGGGCCCTGCGCTGTCCGGCCCCTGCACTGTCCGTGCCCAACAGTGCCCGGGCCAAACAGCGCCCTCCGGGCCTAATACTGGACAAGTGCGGTCCCATACAGGACAAACCAATTTAGCCCAAAATGCAGGATGTCCCGGCTAATACGGGACAGTTGTCAACCCTAACTACGGGTGCTGTGTGTGTGCGCGCGTGTGTACGTGTGTAAGTGTGTACGTTCTCACCATTATTGCGTGGGTTTCCTCTGGGTGCTCCGGTTTCCACCCGCACCTCACGTACAGACTGGTAGGTTAATTGTTTTGGTGAAGTGTCCATAGTGTGTAGTGCAGTGTTAGTGTACGGGGATCATTGGTTGGCGTGGACTCGATCAGTTAATGCAATGCTTGTGTCGGGAGCAACTGCAGATGCCGGTTTAAACTGAAGATAGACACTAACCGCTGGAGTTACTCAGCGGGTCAGGCAGCACCTCTGGAGAAAAGGAATAGGCGATGTTTTGGGTGCCGACCCTTCTTCAGACTTGACACTACGTACCCTTGTTGCTCCTGTGACCCCCCTGGAGTGAAGGAAAGACCTGCAGATGCAGAAGGTAGACACAAAAAATGCTGGAGTAACTCAGCGGGAGGTGCAGCGATCCTTCTCTCTAGAGATGCTGCCTGCCCCGCTGAGTTACTCCGACATTTTGTGTCTACCCCCTGGAGTGACATGGCTTCCCCTGTTTGAGGGGTGTCCCCACGAGACTTCGATCTCCAGCTGCGGGAGGGAACCTAGACTGTGGTCCCGGCCTTGCGCGTGTGAGGGCTTTTCTAATGGGCGGCACGGTGGCGCAGCGGTAGAGTTGCTGCCTCACAGCGCCGGAGACCCGGGTTCGATCCCGACTACAGGTGCTGTCTGCACGGAGTTTGTACGTTCTCCCTGCGTGACCTGCGTGGGCTTTCTCCGGGTGCTCCGGTTTCCTCCCACACTCCAAAGACGTGCGGGTTTGTAGGTTAGTTGGCTTCGGTGACATTGTAAATTGCCCCTAGTGTGTGTAGGATGGGGTGAATGTGCGGGGATCGCTGGTCGGTGTTCGGACTGGGTGGGCAGAAGGGCCTGTTTACGCGCTGTATCTCAAAACCAAACTGAACTAAATGAAACTAAACGGCAGATGCTGGTTTAAATCGAAGGTGGGCACAAAATGCTGGAGTAACTCAGCGGGTCAGGCAGCATCTCGGGAGAGAAGGAATGGGTGACGTTTCGGGTCTTCAGACCCAATCCTTCTCTCCCGAGATGCTGCCTGACCCACTGAGTTACTCCAGCTTTTTGTGTCTACCTTCGATTTAAACCAGCATCTGCAGCTTTTTTTCCTAAACGAAATGAATATGGACAGATGGCCCACATTCCCATTGTCCCCAGCTTATTTGAACGCCAGCCTCCAACTTCAGTGCACTGAGAGGGGCCATGGAGGAGATTTCTATGCAAGGCATCAGAAGGGCTTGTGTGTAGACGCTCATCAATGGCCAGGGAGATTTGCATCTCAATGAGGTTGTGCTCGTATGTAAAAAATGTACGCACCTGCTCCATGTGGGTCTCTGACCTGGCTGATGTTGATGGGGGTCGTGTCACAGAGTCAGACAGCGTGGAAGCAGGCCCTTCGGCCAGCGGTAGAGTTGCTGCCTCACAGCGAATGCAGCACCGGAGACCCGGGTTCCATCCCGACTACGGGCGCCGTCTGCACGTTCTCCCCGTGACCTGCGAGGGTTTTCCCCGAGATCTTCGGTTTCCTCCCACACTCCAAAGACATACCGGTTTGTAGGTTCATTGGTTTGGTAATTGGATAGGATAGTGTTAATGTGCGGGGATCGCTGGTCGGCGCGGACCCGGTGGGCCGGAAGGGCCTGTTTCCGCGCTGTATCTCTAAACTGAACTAAAGATGCCCACGGTTTGATCAAGTGTCTCGACCCAAGACTCGGCCTGTTCCTTTTCTCCAGAGCTGCTGCCTGACCCACCGAGATACTCCAGCAATTTGTCCCTTCTGCATAATATCTACATTGAAGTACAATCATTTTGTTCATTCGCCAAAGCAAACGATTAATGTAATTAGAGTATAAGAAAATAACTGCAGATGCTGGTACAAATCGAAAGTATTTATTCACAAAATGCTGGAGTAACTCAGCAGGTCAGGCAGCATCTCGGGAGAGAAGGAATGGGTGACGTTTCGGGTCAAGACCCTTCTTCAGTCTAAAGAAGGGTCTCGACCCGAAACGTCACCCAAATGTAATTAGTGATACAGTGTGGAAACAGGCCCTTCAGCCCAACCTGCCCACACCGGCCAACATTTCCCATCCGTACTAGTCTCACCTGCCTGCGTTTGGCCTATGTCCCTCCAAACCTGTAGGGGACACACACACACGTACACGCCAGTCACAGAGAGTCTCACACACATATAGAGACAGACACCGTCACACACACAGTTTCACACAAGTAGGAAGACACAGTTGAACGCCACACAGTCTCACACAAAGACAGACGCAGTCACGCACACGCGCGCGCGCACACACACACACACACACACACACACACACACACACACACACACACACACACACACACACACACACACACACACACACACACACACACACACACACACACAGCCAAATTCGCTGACAGAGAGAGGTACATAAACAGACAAAATGTGTAGGAAGGAACTGCAGATGTTGGTTTAAATCGAAGGCAGACACAAAATCCTGGAGCAACTCAGCAGGACAGGCAGCATCTCTGGAGAGAAGGAATGGGTGACGTTTCGGGTCGAGACCCTTCTTCAGACAGAGAGCTCACAGACTCTGAAAGCTGTTGCCCATTCCTTCTCTCCTGAGATGCTGCCTGGCTCGCTGAGTTACTCCGGCTTTTTGTGATACCTTCGATTTGTACCAGCATCTGCAGTTATTTTCCTGCACAACGTGGGGACATTGAGACAGAGGTATGGAGGGGGGGTGTGGGGATGGCATGGGAGGGTCTGGTGAGGCTGTGCCAATCCTAACACACAGTGTGTTAAATCGAGAGCCCAGCACGGTGCCAAGCTCCACAACTCCTCCCTCCGCCCACGCCACTGTCGCATTTGCTCATTATTTAAAGAAACTGGATCCAAATAAAATTCCTCCTCCTCCTCCTCCTCACCCCCCCCCCCTCAGAAGTGGGAGCTCAGGTGGAGGGGAGGGGGGAGGTGGAGGGGGGAGGTGGAGGGGGAGGGGGAGGGGTGACAGCTGTGAGGTCCAATAAACCTTTTACTGCCCTGGCACTGTCTCATACTGGCACAGTGAGACAGAGAGAGAGACAGAGAGAGACAGAGGGAGAGAGAGAGAGAGAGAGAGAGACAGAGAGAGAGACAGAGAGAGAGACAGAGAGAGAGACAGAGAGAGAGACAGAGAGAGAGACAGAGAGAGAGAGAGAGAGAGAGAGAGAGAGAGAGAGAGAGAGACAGAGAGAGAGACAGAGAGAGAGAGACAGAGAGAGAGACAGAGAGAGAGAGACAGAGAGAGAGAGACAGAGAGAGAGAGACAGAGAGAGAGAGACAGAGAGAGACAGAGAGAGAGACAGAGAGAGACAGAGAGAGAGACAGAGAGACAGACAGAGAGAGAGAGAGACAGAGAGAGAGACAGAGAGAGAGAGAGAGACAGAGAGAGACACAGAGAGAGACACACACACAGTGAAGCTCACTCCGCACCATTCCTCTCACTCTCTCTCTTTCACACACAGACGCATGCACGCACACACACACACATGACACAGACACGCTCTCAGACACACACACACACACACACACACACACACGCTCCACGTTTGCCAGTTTTCCAGCACTTCACACATTGCAGTGGTGCATCCACCAATCACTGCCAGTAGTGGCTGAACCACGCACAGAGAGAGAGAGAGAGAGAGAGAGAGAGAGAGAGATGTACACATGTTTACGTGTCTACACATGCACACACAAACATGCCGCACACATGCACACGCACAAACATGCCGCGCACATGCACACACAAACATGCCGCACACATGCACACACGCAAACATGCCGCATACATGCACACACGCAAACATGCCGCACACAAAGAAACATGTACGCACACACAGACATATAGCAGTTTACATGTGCACACGCACAAATACACAGACATGTACGCACACACACACACACACACACACACACACACACACACACACACACACACACACACACACACACACACACACACGCGCGCACACGCACACGCACATACGGACACAGACCCACACGCACACACGCACACACGCACACACGCACACACGGACACAGACCCACACACACACATGGAACCATCTCAACATCTACCCCAAGATGCCTCCTCCAGCTTGCCCACAAGGGCATCTTTTGTGCCCGTGGGAGGGGCAAGTGATGCCAGCGTTGCCAGGATGCCCGTACCCACAGCTTGCAAGCAGGAACAACCCCACCTGGAAAAGGTTCAGAGAAGATATACAAGGATGTTGCCAGCGATACAGGGAGAGGTTGAGCAGGCTGGGACTCTGTTCCTTGGAGCGCAGGAGGATGAGGGGTGTATCTGTGTGTGCGTGTATCTATAGACAATAGGTGCAGGAGTAGGCCACTCGGCCCTTTGAGCCAGCACCGTGATCATGGCTGATCATCCACAATCAGTAACCCGTTCCTGCCTTCTCCCCATACCCCCTGACTCCGCTATCATTAAGTGCTCTATCTAGCTCTCTCTTGAATGCATTCAGAGAATTGGCCTCCACTGCCTTCTGAGGCAGATAATTCCACAGATTTACAACTCTCTGACTGAAAAGGTTTTTCCTCATCTCAGTTCTAAATGGCCTACCCCTTATTCTTAAACTGTGACCCCTGGTTCTGTATCTAACTCTCTCTTGAAAGCACCCATGTGTGTGTGTATCCATGTGTGCCTGTGTGTCCGTGACTGTCTGTTCATCTGTGTCTGTCTGCATGTGATTGTGTGTGTGTGTGTGTGTGTGTGTGCGCGCGCGCCTGTATGTGTGTGTGTGTGTGTCTGTGTGCCCTGTGTGTGTGTGCGTGTCCGTGTGCGTGTCCGTGTGCGTGTGTGTCGGTTTGGACGTGATGACTTTGGCTCCCACAGCCCTCTGCTCTCAGCTCTGCAGTGTTTTTCCAGCCCATCAGTATTCCTCGCGCGTTCTCCAAGAGAGCTGCTCGATGCACCGCACGGCAGCTGCCTATGTTTCTGTCATCGGTCTCCATCTCCCTCCCTCCCTCCCTCCGTCCCGCTCGCGTTTGCTCTCTATTTGGTCAAGTGCGTCACTCTTTCCCCCCCACCCCCCCCACCCCCGCCCATCCTCCCCATCGCCCCCCAGAGAGGGGGCACCATCCCCCAATACCTTGGCAAAGTGGGGTGAAGGACAACTACAAAAGAGGAAGCCCTCTCTCTCCCCCTTTTCCCCCTCCCCCTCCTCCCTCCCCCTCCCCCCTTCTCCCCTCCCCCCTTCTCCCCTCCCCCCTTCTCCCCTCCCCCTTCTCCCCTCCCCCTTCTCCCCCCCCTTCTCCCCTCCCCCCTTCTCCCCCCTTCCCCCCTTCTCCCCCCCTCCCATCCATGTATTGAAGAGGATGTTGGGAGCGATGGGATGGAGAGAGGTGGAGGGGATGTACCCCTGAACATCTGGCGTGTGTACCCCTGAACATCTGGCGCGCGTACCCCTGAACATCTGGTGTGTGTATATAATTGTCCAAGCACCACTGTCCATGGGACCTTGCTCTGCCCGAGATGACTGCAGCAAATTGGAGGTCGAGGTCACAGGAGGCATCAATGAGTCACCCCTCTCTGACACAATCAGGCCCCTATTAAACTAGTTCTTTTATTCTGGGCCAAGGTGATTGGAGCCGCTGATCTCCCACGCTGTCTGCTGGATTCTCCGCACCTTATTCCTCTGCAGTAACAGTCCCCCCCCACTAACACAGAGAGCTGGAGGCTGCAGGGACGATAGACACTAAAATGCTGGAGTAGCTCAGCGGGACAGGCAGCATCTCTGGGGAGAAGGAATGGTTAACGTTTCGGGTGATGAAGGGCCTCGATCCGGAGATGCTGCCTGTCCCGCTGAGCTGCACCAGCATTCTGTGTCTGTCTCGGAGATTGACGACTGTTGAGTTTACCTCGGCTCCTGCCTGACCGCCCCGTCCCACATGACCATTCTCCCAGGCAGGATGTCCTGGGCACTTGGAGGAAGCGCGCTTTCCTGCCCGGCTCGCGTTCGCCATGGCAACCGGGCCTTCTGGACCTGTGGAGCGTGGAGCCTGCGGTGAGCTGGGGGCTGGGGCTCCCGGCAGACCAGCCACAGGCTCACGCCAGACATCCTCCCGATACCAACATCGCTGTGGTTCAACACACCCCCAGAAAATGAGGCCTTGTGTCTCTGAGTTTACTTGCCAGAAACAGGCCCACCAAGTCCGCACCGTCCAGCAATCCCCACATCTAGGGGTGCCAACTATCTCACTTCCAAAGAGGGGACAAGGTGACGTCACCGCCCCACGCCCTCACCCAGCCAGCGGTCACATGTACCCAATGGCGGCCGCCCGGGCCGGGAGGTGGGTTGCTAAGCAACCTCTGTTACACCGTGCTCAGGCCTCCAGACCTAGACTGTCCGGAGTTAAAATATCAGAAACCTAGAATGTCGGGGCCTAGCCTGTCGGGGCCTAGCCTGTCGGGGCCCAGCCTGTCGGGGCCCAGCCTGTCGGGGCCCAGCCTGTCGGGGCCCAGCCTGTCGGGGCCCAGCCTGTCGGGGCCCAGCCTGTCGGGGCCCAGCCTGTCGGGGCCCAGACTGTCGGGGGCCCAGAATGTCGGGGCCTAGCCTGTCGGGGCCTAGCCTGTCGGGGCCTAGCCTGTCGGGGCCTAGCCTGTCGGGGCCTAGCCTGTCGGGGCCTAGCCTGTCGGGGCCTAGCCTGTCGGGGCCTAGCCTGTCGGGGCCTAACCTGTCGGGGCCTAGACTGTCGGGGCCTAGCCTGTCGGGGCCTACAGCGTCCCCTGGGCCTAATACGGGCCCGTTTGGGACAAACTAATTTAGTTCAAAATACAGGATGTCCCGGCTAATACGGGACAGTTGGCAACCCTAGTTGTGCAGGGTGGTTCAAGAACCTAATGGTCAATGGGAAGAAGCTGTTCTTGAAGCTAGTGGTCACGGTTTGCCTTCCTGATGATTTAGTATAGTTTATTGTCACGTGTACTGAGGTACAGTGAAAAGCTTTCTCGTCGCGTGCTATCCAATCAGCGGGAAGACTGCACATGATTGCAATCAAACCATCCACAGTGTGCAGATAAAGGGAATAACGTTTACTGCAAGACATAAAGTCCAGTAATGTCCAATTAAAGATAGTTCCAAGGTCTACATAGTGTTGCCAACTGTCCCGTATTAGCCGGGACATCCCGTATTTTGGGCTAAATTAGTTTGTCCCGTACGGGACCGCCCTTGTCCCATATTAGTAGGGTTGCCAACTTCCTCACTCCCAAATACATGACAAAGGGTGACATCACCGCCCCACGCCCCACGTGACCTCACCCAGCCAGCGGCCACGTGCTCCCGCTCCACCAATGGCGGCCGCCCGGGCCTGCAGGCGGTTTGCTACGCAACCTCCGTCAGGCGGTGCCCGGGCCTCCTGTTTTCTGGGCCTACAGCTCCCCCAGGCTCTAATACGGGACAAGGACGGTCCCGTACGGGACAAACCAATTTAGCCCAATATATGGGATGTCCTGGCTAATACGGGACAGTTGGCAACCCTAGTACTGATCTAGGATTGTACTTGCGTATGGAAATACTTTACTGAACTGTGCACAAAACAAACAATTTCTCTGAACCGCGGTGCATGTGATAACAATGAACCATTGAACTTTGCTGTTTCGGCAGTGAGAGTTCTCACACGTGTGTGCGTGTGATTTTGAGGGTGTGATGCATGGGGAAGTGAGCAAATGTACATGCCCAATCCTTGCTGGGCGTGTAGGAAGGAACTGCAGGTGCTGGTTTACCTCGAAGATAGACGCAAAATGCAGGAGTAACTCAGCGGGACTTCTGGAGAGAAGGAGGGGAGAGGGAAACCAAAGGAATGGAAAGGTGCAAGGAACACATGAATGAATGGTGTGAAAAGGACAAATCAAAGCCAGCCAGATGATCATGGGAAGGTGGAACCCACAATGGTCCATTGTTGGCTGTGGAGAAGTGAAACTGAGCAGGATGACAGTGAAACTACTACGATGACTAAGGCGGCACGGTGGCGCAGCGGTAGAGTTGCTGCCTTGCAGCGCTTACAGCGCCAGAGACCCGGGTTCCATCCCGACTACGGGTGCTGTCTGTATGGGGTTTGTACGTTCTCCCCGTGTGACCTGCGTGGGTTTTCTTCGAGGTCTCCGCTTTCCTCCCACACTCCAAAGACGTACAGTTTTGTAAATTAATTGGCTTGGTAAATATCAAAATTGTCACTGGAGTGTGTACGTTAGTGTTAATATGTGGGGATCGCTGGTCGGCGCGGACCCGATGGGCCGAAGGGCCTGTTTCCACGCTGCATCTCTGAACTAAACTATAAAACTAACGACTAGGGTGGGGGAGGAACGGAGAGAGAGGGGATGCGAGGGTCACTTGAAGTTAGAGAAATCAATGGGATCACAAAATGCTGGAGTAACTCAGCAGGTCAGGCAGCATCTCTGGAGAGAAGGAATGGGTGACGTTTCGGGTCAAGACCCTTCTTCAGATTGATGTCGGGGGGGGGGGGACAAAGGAAGAATATAGGTGGAGACAGGAAGACAGTGGGAGAACTAGGAAGGAGGAGGGGAAGAGAGGGACAGAGAAACTATCTAAAGTTGGAGAAGTCAATGTTCGTACCGCTGGGCTGCAAGCTGCCCAAGCGAAATATGAGGTGCTGTTCCTCCAGTTTGCGCTGGGCCTCACTTAAGCCCGTTCTGTCCCTGTAAGCGACGCCCTATCTCGGCGGCTAGCAGTGCGGAGATGCTTCGTCTGGCACGGTGCGACCAGCAGACCCTTCCCCAGATGAGGCAGGAGGCGTGTGGGGACGTTGGGAGGCGGCGTGTTGCTGCCTCACAGCGCCAGAGACCCGTGTTCCAATAGACAATAGGTGCAGGAGGAGGCTATTCGGCCCTTCGAGCCAGCACCGCCATTCAATGTGATCATGGCTGATCATTCTCAATCAGTACCCCGCTCCTGCCTTCTCCCCATACCCCCTGACTCCACTATCCTTAAGAGCTCTATCTAGCTCTCTCTTGAATGCATTCAGAGAATTGGCCCCCACTGCCTTCTGAGACAGAGAATTCCACAGATTTACAACTCTCTGACTGAAAATATTTTTCCTCATCTCCGTTCTAAATGGCCTACCCCTTATTCTTAAACTGTGTGGCCCCTTGTTCTGGACTCCCCCAACATTGGGAACATGTTTCCTGCCTCTAACGTGTCCGACCCCTTAATAATTTTATACGTTTCGATAAGATCCCCTCTCATCCTTCTAAATTTCCTTCTAAGCCTAGTCGCTCCAGTCTTTCATCATACGACAGTCCCGCCATTCCGGGAATTAACCTAGTGAACCTACGCTGCACGCCATCCCGACCACGGGCGCTGTCTGTACGGAGTTTGTACGTTCTCCCCGTGACCTGCGTGGGTTTTCTCCGGGTGCTCCGTTTCCCTCCCACACTCCAAAGACGTGCAGGTTTGTAGGCAAAATGGCTTTGTAAAATTGTAAATTGTCCCTGGTGCGTGCAGGGTAGTGTTAGTCTGCGGGGATCGCTGGTCGGCGTGGACTCGGTGGGCCGAAGGGCCTGTTTCCGTGTTGCATCTCTAAACTAAACTAACGATGCTGCCTGACCCTCCTGAGTTACTCCGGCATTTTGTGTCTCTCTTTGGTGTAAACCAGCATCTGCAGTTCGCCTGAAGAAGGGTCTCGACCCGAAACGTCACCCATTCCTTCGTCTCTCCAGAGATGCCGCCTGTCCCGCTGAGTTGCTCCGGCATTTTGTGTCTGTCGTTGGTGTAATCCAGCATCTGCAGTTCCTTCCTACACCCAGGCAAAGGGAGTTCTATTTCTGGAGCACGGGTTCCACACAGCGTCACACGTATCAGACGTGTCGAAGGACTCCAAGCTGGGAGGAATATTTGCCATCTGCGCACGTTGGCACAGAACTTCCCAGAGACTGCTCTGCCCATCTCCGTCCTTTAAGGGGCAGAGAAGCTCGCGGCATGGTCACACAGCGGGTAGAGCCACTGCCTCACAGCGCCAGAGACCCGGGTTCCATCCTGACCTCGTGGTGCTGTCCTTGTGTGGAGTTGGCACGTTCTCCCCGTGACTGCGTGGGTTTCCTCCGGGCCCTTCGAGCCAGCACCGCCATTCAATGTGATCATGGCTGATCATTCTCAATCAGTACCCCGTTCCTGCCTTCTCCCCATACCCCCTGACTCCGCTATCCTTAAGAGCTCTATCTTGCTCTCTCTTGAATGTATACACTGGAATTTAGAAGGATGAGGGGGGATCTTATTGAAACATATAAGATAATTAGGGGATTGGACACATTAGAGGCAGGAAACATGTTCCCAATGTTGGGGGAGTCCAGAACAAGGGGCCACAGTTTAAGAATAAGGGGTAGGCCATTTAGAACGGAGATGAGGAAGAACTTTTTCAGTCAGAGAGTGGTGAAGGTATGGAATTCTCTGCCTCAGAAGGCAGTGGAGGCCAGTTCGTTGGATGCTTTCAAGAGAGAGCTGGATAGAGCTCTTAAGGATAGCGGAGTCAGGTGGTATGGGGAGAAGGCAGGAACGGGGTACTGATTGAGAGTGATCAGCCATGATCGCATTGAATGGCGGTGCTGGCTCGAGGGGCTGAATGGCCTCCTCCTGCACCTATTGTCTATTGACACGGTGGCTCAGCGGTAGAGTTGCCGCCTTACAGCGAATGCAGCGCCGGAGACTCGGGTTCGATCCCGACTACGGGCGCCGTCTGTACGGAGTTTGTACGTTCTCCCCGTGACCTGCGTGGGTTTTCTCCGAGATCTTCGGTTTCCTCCCACACTCCAAAGACGTGCAGGTTTGTAGGTTAATTGGCTTGGTAAATGTAAAAATTGTCCCTAGTGTGTGTAGGATAGTGTTAGTGTGCGGGGATCGCTGGGCGGCGCGGACCCGGTGGGCCGAAGGGCCTGTTTCCGCACTGTATATCTAAATCTAAAGAAATCTAAATCTAAAACTTGAAAAAAAAAAATTTAAACTCTAATCCCATTTACCAGTGCTCTGATAAATTTAATATAAGCACTGATGGATATGTTTTATTTAAGTTTTTTTCATTATTTAACTTTGAAAGACCAAGCATCGATATGGGTTCCATGGCCCACCGAGTCCAAGCCCACCACCGATTACCTGCTCATGCTAGTTCTACGTTATCCCACGTTAACATCCACCCCCCACACTCGAGGGGCAACTTTTTCCAGTGGGCCTATTAACCGTCACATATTTGCGATGTGGGAGGTAACCGGAGCAACCCACGCAGTTGCGGGGAGAACGTGCAAACTCCACACACACACAGCACCCGAGGTCAGGAGTGAACCCAGAACTTCGGTTTCCTCCCACACTCCAAAGGACGTACGGGTTTGTTGGTTAATTGGCTTGGTCTGAATGTAAATTGTCCCTGGTGTGTGTGTAAGGTAGTGTTAGTGTGCGGGGATCGCTGGTCGGTACGGACTAGGTGGGCCGAAGGGCCTGTGTCCGCGCTGTATCTCCAAGCTGAACTAAACCGCTGCGTGGCTGGAATGTGGCCAAGCCACCAAGCCTGAAATCCGAGCTCATTATTGATCGCTAATAAAATGGTCGTTCATCTGAATTGACGTATTGTGAGTGGGAATAAAAGAACACACTTTAAATTAACTGCCTGCTAAATATTTGATGTTGTGGTGGATACAGTGGGAGGATACTCCAGCCACAGCATGTTGTGTGTTAACACTTGCATCCCCACTGGCGTTGGCCCAGGGATGTCTAACCAGAGAGACGAAGGCCTCACAGCGCCAGAGACTCGGGTTCGATCCCGACTACGGGCGCTGTCTGTACGGAGTTTGTACGTTCTCCCCGTGACCTGCGTGGGTTTTCTCCAGGAGCCCTGGTTTCCTCCCACACTCCAAAGGTTTATAGGTTAATTGGCTTCTGTAAACTGTCCCTGGTGTGTGGGATAGAAGTGGTGTACAGGGTGATCGCTGGTCGGCACTGACTCGATGGGCCGATGGGCCTGTTCCACGGTGTATCTCTAAATTAAAGGCACATTTGCAGCCTTACAGAGAATGCAGCGCCGGAGACCCGGGTTCCATCCCGACCACGGGCGCCGTCTGTACGGAGTTTGTACGTTCTCCCCGTGACCTGTGTGGGTTTTCTCCAGGAGCCCTGGTTTCCTCCCACACTCCAAAGACGCGCAGTTTTAAAGGTTAATTGGCTTGGTAAATGTAAACATTGTCCCTAGTGGGTGTAGGATAGTGTTAGTGTGCGGGGATCGCTGGTCGGCGCGGACCCGGTGGGCTGAAAGGGCCTGTTCCCGCATGGTATCTCTGAACTCATTACAGCGCCAGACACCCAGGTTCGATCCTGACTACGGGTGCTGTCTGTACGGAGTTTGCACGTTCTCCCTGTGACCTGCGTGGTTTTCTCCGGGTGTTCCGACAAGCAAAGACATACAGGTTTGTGGGTTAATTGGCTTCCGTAACGTTGTAAATCGTCCCTTGTGTGTAGGATAGTGTTAGTGTACGGGTGATTTGCTGGTCGGCCTGGACTCAGTGGGCCTGTTTCCCTGCTGTATCTCTAAACTAAACTAAAACTAAACCCCCTTGAATACTGTCTGAACTGGATGGGATAAAATCTGGGATTTGTCCGTGACCAAGGATGGATTCCAATCCAGTTTAGTTCATTGTCACGTGTACCGAGGTACAGTGAAAAGCTTTTGTTGCGTGCTAACCAGTCTGCGGAAAGACAATACAGGATTACAATCGAGCCGTCCACAGTGTACAGATTAAGGATCAAGGGAATAATATTTAGTGAAAGGAAAAGCCAGTAGATTAGTTTAGAGATACAGCGCGGAAACAGGCCCTTTCGGCCCACCGGGTCCGCGCCGACCAGCGATCCCCGCACACTAACACTATCTTACACCCACTAGGGACAATTTACAATTACCAAGCCAATTAACCAACAAGGCTGTACAGCTTTGGAGTGAGGAAGTTGGCAACCCAACTAAGGGCGGTCCCGTACGGGACAAACTAATTTAGCCCAAAATACGGGATGTCCCGGCTAATACGGGACAGTTGGCGACCCAAGCCTCGCATCACCAGAGACCCGGGTTCGATCCTGACTACGGGCGCTGTCTGTACGGAGTTTGTACGTTCTCCCCGTGACCTGCGTGGGTTTCCTCCGAGATCTTCGGTTTCCTCCCGCACTCCAAAGACGTGCAGGTTTGCGAGTTAATTGGCTTGGTGTAATTGTACAATTGCCACTAGTGTGTGCAGGGTGGTGCTAGTGTAACAGGGGTCGCTGGTCGGCGTGGATACGGTGGGCCGAAGGGCCACTTTCTGTGCTGTATCTCCAAACTGCACTCGTGGCAAACCCACGCAGGTCACGGGGAGAACGCACAGACTCTGTACAGACAGCGCCCGTGGTCGGGATGGAACCCGGGTCTCCGGCGCTGTGAGGCAGCAACTCGACCACTGGGCCACTGTGGGTAGCGATGCAGGGACAGAGCTTGGCCCACCAGCTGTTGCAGGTGTTCCAGATGTGCTCGGGCAGAGCGACAGTGGGCGGCAGAGGCCGAGCCTGCTTCGGTCGGCGCTAGGCCCACAAAGCTGGAGTAGCTCAGCGGGACAGGCAGCGTCTCGGGAGAGAAGGAACGGGGTGACGTCTCTGGTCGAGACCGTCTGAAGAAGGGTCTGGACCCGAAACGTCATCCATTCATTCTCTCCCGAGATGCTGCCTGACCCGCTGAGTTACTCCAGCACTTTGTGTGCCTAGGGTTTAAACCAGCGTCTGCAGTTCCTTCCCACTGCTTTGCTTGGCCTTTCCTCTCCCCTGCGTAGCGATTGTTTTCTAACCAACATCTGTGGTGCTGAGAGAATGATGCAGATGCTTCCTGTACCCAGGGCCAATCCGTGTCTCATCCTCCCGGCCTCTGACCGCCACCTGACCCACAGCAGGGTAGTGGGATATGGACGGAAGTTTAAATGTTACCCCTCTCTCTCCCCCCCTCTCCCCCCCTCTCTCCCCCTCCCCCCCCCCCCCCCCCCCACTCCTCCCCCCTCTCCCCTCTCCCCTCTCCCCCCCCTCTTTCCCCTGTACGATATCTCTCATCCATTCTCTCTGTCATCTCTTCCAACCCCCCTCCCACCCCCCCCCCCCCCCCCCCCCCACTGTGAGTATGGGCTTCTTTGGGCCATGAAGGCCAGCATTGCAGATGGGCCGAGCAGCCTCTCTCCCTCTCCCATCCCCCTCTCCCCCCTCTCTCTCCCCCCTCTCTCCCCCCCTCTCTCCCCCCCTCACTCCCCCCCTCTCTCCCCCCCTCTCTCCCCCCCTCTCTCCCCCCTCTCTCCCCCCTCTCTCCCCCCTCTCTCCCCCCCTCTCTCCCCCCCTCTCTCCCCCCCTCTCTCCCCCCCTCTCTCCCCCCCCTCTCTCCCCCCCTCTCTCCCCCCCCTCTGCTCCCCCCCTCTCTCCCCCCTCTCTCCCCCCCTCTCTCCCCCCCTCTCTCCCCCCCTCTCTCCCCCCCTCCCCCCTCTCCCCCCTCTCTCCCCCCCTCTCTCCCCCCCCCTCTCTCCCCCCCCTCTCTCCCCCCCCTCCCTCACCCCCCCCTCTCTCCCCCCCCCTCTCTCCCCCCCCCTCCCTCACCCCCCCCTCTCTCCCCCCCCTCTAGTAGGAAGTTGGCAACCCTACTAATACGGGACAAGGGCGGTCCCGTGCGGGACAAACCAATCTAGCCCAAAATACAGGATGTCCTGGCTAATAAGGGACAGTTGGCAACCCTACCCCTCAGTATCTTTCCCTGTACGATATCACTCATCCATTCTCTCTGGCATCTATTCCAACCCCCCTCCCACCCACCCCCCTCGCTGGGCTTCTTTGGGCCATGAAGGCCAGCATGAAGCAGATGGGCCGAACAGCCTTTCTCCCTCTCCCTCTCCCCCCATCTCTCTCCCCCCCCCCCCCCCCCTACCCCCAGAGGAACCTTGCACAGCGCCATGATCAGT
>NC_135993.1:5856830-5876830 GCF_053455715.1 Rhinoraja longicauda
CCCTCGCTGGGCTTCTTTGGGCCATGAAGGCCAGCATGAAGCAGATGGGCCGAACAGCCTTTCTCCCTCTCCCTCTCCCCCCATCTCTCTCCCCCCCCCCCCCCCCCCTACCCCCAGAGGAACCTTGCACAGCGCCATGATCAGTGAGGGGGAAGAGAGTTGGTGGGAAGAAGGTTGGCCACGTGCAAGTCCATAAGTGATAGGAGCAGAATGAGGCCGTTCGGCCCATCAAGTCCGCTGCGCCATTCAAGCATGGCTGATCTCTCTCTCTCTCTCCATCCTCCTGCCTTGATAGACATAATGTGGACGGAAGCAGTTAATAATGTTCGCTGCTTTTCTCGAAGTTATGACGAATTTCTCTCCTCTCTCTTCCCCCCCCCCGTTTGCCTTTAGAGCAACAAAGACGCCTGTTTCCATGACGATTATAATTAGCCGGGATGAGGATTTGGTGTGTGTGTGTGTGTGTGTGTGTGTGTGTGTGTGTGTGTGTGAATGGAATTTCCACCGTGAACGTTCAAGGCTTTGGGTTCAGCCATGCCCTTCACAAGCGAGCGAGCCTGTGACATCACTCGGCAGGAACGCATACTTTTCTTCTCGAGCCCCTTTTGTTCTTCTGGAGGGATCGGGCCGAGGCCTTTGGAGACTCTCTGCTTCTCCCTCCCCCGGCCCCCCGGCTCCATTGAGCTGCCCAGCTCCCCCCCAGAGATAATCTTCAGACAAATGGGATGGATCTAGGCCCGGACCAGAAGGTCAAACGTGGCTGCAAAGCCGCCCCTCCCTCCCATCTGGCACCAAGTCTGTTGATGTTTTCTCTCTTTCTCTCTCTTCCCCTCTCTCTCTCTCTCTCTCCATTCTCTCTCTCCACTCTCTCGTTCCCTCTCTCTCGTTCCCTCTCTCTCGTTCTCACCCCCCCTCGTTCTCTCCCCCTCTCTCGTTCTCTCCCCCCTCTCCCCCTCTCTCTCGTTCTCTCCCCCCTCTTTCGTTCTCTCCCCCCTCTCTCACTCTCCCCCCTCTCTCACTCTCCCCCCTCTCTCACTCTCCCCCCTCTCTCGTTCTCTCCCCCTCTCTCTCGTTCTCTCCCCCCTCTCCCCCTCTCTCTCGTCCTCTCCCCCTCTCTCTCGTTCTCTCCCCCCCTCTCGTTCTCTCCCCCTCTCGTTCCCTCTCTCTCGTTCCCTCTCTCGTTCTCCCCTTCTCTCGTTCCCCTCTTCCGTTCTCCCTCTGTCTCCCTGTCTCCATCTCCCCTCCCCTCTCTCTCTCACTCTCCCTCTCGGTCCCTCTCTCCCTCTCTCTCCCTCCTCTCTCCCTCTCTCCCTCCCTCTCCCTCACTCCCTCCCTCTCCCCTCCCCTCTCTCCCTCCCTCTCTCTCCCTCCCTCCCCCTCTCTCCCCCTCTCTCGTTATCTCTCCCCCTCTCTCCCTCTCCCTCTCTGTCTCTCTCTCCCCCCCCATCCCAGACCCGCTAGACACCCACACCCAGGCTTGTATTGGCGCGTGTTGTCGAATAGGCCGCACTGAGCATGCTGGGTAGTTTCGCAGTTGCCCCTTTGGCCAAGATTGAGCTTTTCTCGGGAACCAGGAAGGCAATAACTTGGAGAAACAAAGAATTGCAGATGCTAGTTTACTGGGGAAAAATGGTACAAAGTACAGGAGTAACTCAGTGGGTCAGGCATCATCCCTGGAGAACATGGTTAGGTGACGTCATCTATCCATGTCCGCCAGGGTGTTGCCCTGACCCACTGAGTTACTCCAGCACTTTGTGCCTCTTTTTTAAACGATAACTTGGAGCTGGTTCCAAAAATTAACTGGAGTCTCCAGAATATGAATCCTCTCAGCTGTCCTTATCGACCCGTAACGTCACCTATCCATGTTCTACAGAGATGCTGCCTGACCTGCTGTGTTACTCCAGCACTCTGTGTCCTTTTGTGTTATAACCAGCATCTGCAGTTCCTTGTTTCGACATCCAGACCCAATTGTACGTTGGGCGGCACGGTGGCGCAGCGGTAGAGTTGCTGCCTCACAGCGCCAGAGACCCGGGTTCGATCCCGACTACGGGCGCTGTCTGTACGGAGTTTGTACGTTCTCCCCGTGGCCTGCGTGGGTTTTCTCCGAGATCTTCGGTTACATCCCACACTCCAAAGACGTGCGGGTTTGTTGGATAATCGGCCTCTGTATGTTGTAAAATGTCCGTGGCGTGTAGGATAGTGGTAGTGTACGGGGATCGCTGGTCGGCGCGGATTCGGTGGGCCGAAGGGCCTGATTCCACGCTCTGTATCTAAACTAAACTAAAGTGTGGTTAACTCTTAAATAGCCTTGGGCAACACCGAGAAATATGAGTATTGACACAAAATGCTGGAGTAACTCAGCGGGTCAGGCAGCATCTCTGGAGAGAAGGAATGGGTGACGTTTCGGGTCGAGACCCGTCTTCATTTATCCATCTTCTCCAGAGATACCGCCTGAGCCGCTGAGTTACTCCAGTATTGTGTCCTTATTTGCTGCCGCACAGCGCCAGAGACCCGGGTTCGATCCCGACTACGGGTGCTGTCTGTGCAAAGTCTGTTCGTTCTCCCCGTGACCTGCGTGGGTTTTCTCTGGTCTCCTCCCACACTCCAAAGACGTACAAGTTAATTGGCTTGGTATATGTGTAAAATTGTCGCTAGTGTGTGTAGGGTAGAGCTAGAGTAACGGGGATCGCTGGTCGGTGTGGATACGGTGGGCCGAAGGGCCTGTTTCCGTGCTGTCTCTCTACCTCCTCCTCAAGCAGAAATGGCCAACACCAAGAAATATAAGTATTGACACAAAATGCTGGAGTAACAGCGGGGTCAGGCAGCATCTCGGGTGAGAAGGAATGGGTGACGTTTTGGGTCGAGACCCTTCTTCGGATTGAGAGTCTGGGGAGAGGGAGACACGGAGATTTGGACTGAGTAAGCACTCTTGAATTTTGTTCAGACTTTCTCCAGGAAGGGCGAGTTGAGTCATTCTGGCTGCGATCTTCGATGATCAACACAGGAGCTGGGGCCAAGAGCACAGGGGCAAGGCCCAGCAAAGACTTGGCCTTTGGTGTGTTTATATGTTGCTGCACATCTTTCCTATTTGTCCTGAGCATGGCCTCTCAACGGTCCTGGCCCATCGTAGGTAGTGTTGCCAACTGTCCCGTATTAGCCGGGACATCCCGTATATTGAGCTACATTGGTTTGTCCTGTACAGGACCGCCCTTGTCCCGTATTAGGCCCGGGAGGCGCTGTAGGCCCGGACACTGTAGGCCCAGGGGCCGCTGCAGGCCCGGACACTGTAGGCCCAGACACTGTAGGCCCAGGGCCGCTGTAGGCCCGGACACTGTAGGCCCAGGGTCCGCTGTAGGCCCAGACACTGTAGGCCCAGGGGCCAGTGTAGGCCCGGACTCTGTAGGCCCAGGGGCCGCTGTAGGCTTGGACACTGTAGGCCTGGACGCCGCCTGCTGGAAGTTGCATAGCAACCCGCATCCCGGCCCGGTCGGCCGCCATTGGTGGAGTGGGAGCACGTGGATGCTGGCTGGGTGAGGTGGGGCGGGGCGGGGCGGGGCGGTGGTCCCTTATTTTGTCCCTTATTTGGGAGTGAGGAAGTTGGCAACCCTATTCGTAGGGCCTCCTCTGCTCTGTCTGACGTCTGGTGGAGATTGCCCCATTGTGTGTGGCTAAGCTTCGGACAATCTTTGCTTCAGTTTCATGTACTGAGAAGGGTCTCGACACGAAACGTCACCTATTCCTTTTCTTCAGAGATGCTACCTGACCCGCTGAGTTTAGTTCAGTTTAGAGGTACGGCCATAGGGAGAACGTGCAAACTCCACCCCAAGGTCAGGATGGAACCTGGGTCTCTGGTGCTGTGAGGCAATGCTCTTCCCGCTGTGCCACTGAATGGGTTGGCATGGACATGATGGGCCGAAGGGCCTGTGTTTGTGCTGTACAGGTTTCTGACCATCATGACTGATACTACAGTAGACCTTTCAGTTCAGTTGAATTTGGTTTAGTTTAGAGACACATCGCGGAAACAGGCCCTTCGGCCCACTGAGTCTGCACCGACCAGCGATCCCCGCACACTAACGCTACCTTACACACGCTAGGGACAATTTACACTTATACCAAGCCAATTTACCTACAAACCTGCACGTCTTTGGAGTGTGGGAGGAAACTGAAGATCTCGGAGAAAACCCACGCAGGTCACGGGGAGAACGTACAAACTCCGTACAGACGGCACCCATAGTCGGGATCGAACCTGGGTCTCTGGCGCTGTGAGGCAGCAACTCTACCGCTGTACCGCCCAAAGGGAAACTGTTTCATAGATTAAGAAGGATCTCGACCCGATACATCACCCGTTCCTTCTCTCCACAGATGCTGCCTGACCCGCTGAGTTACTCCAGCACTCTGTGAAACGTCACCTATCCATGTTCTCCACAGATGCTGCCTGACCCGCTGAGTTACTCCAGCACTCTGTACCAAGTTACACTAGCCTCCTCCTGTAGGCCGCACTTTGTAAGGCTGGTAGAAATCCTTTTTCTGAAGGGCATCAGCGCACAGATGGGTTTTTACGACAATCCAGGGGTCAGGCGGGCGAGACGAGCTTTTAATTTAAATTTATTCAACGAGTCAAAATTTAAATTTCACAGCAGATGTGTTGGGCATTGAACTGGTCTCCAGATCGATAGTGCGTTTACTGAAGCTCCCTCCAAACTGTCCCAAGCTGTGCCGGCTGCCCCTTTTCCAGGGTTATGTCCGTGTCCAGGTTGTACTTGAGAGCAAAGACACTAGAGGAGCAAGATAGACCACTCGACCCTAAAAACCGTAGTACGTCACGGTGGCCATTTTAGTAAGCAGAAACTTGCAGAAACATTTAAAAATAAAAATAACAACAATCTGTGAGTTGATAGATGAGATATATTCTGCATTTTAACGGTATCATCACACATACTGTTCCCCCAAACACTGATTACACTGCGAGAGGCAGAGCGAACGGCGGGTTTTGCTTACTAAAATGGCGGACGTCACGGTCCTTTGCGTACTACACTTCAGTATAGGCGATTACAACGGAGTGGTTCATCTTGCTCCCCTAGTATCTTTGCTTGAGAGGGACTACGTGCTGCCCACGGGCACCCTGGGGCATTTCCGGGACCGCTGGAAGTCATCCTCAGTAAGGATTGTAAGATCGTGGTATAGTCGTTTATTTTGTTTAGTTTAGTGATACAGCGCGGAAACAGGCCCTTTCGGCCCACCGGGTCCGCGCCGACCGGCGATCCCCGCACACTAACACTATCCTACACACACGAGGGACAATCTTTGTACATTTACACCAAGCCAATTAACCTACAAACCTGTACGTCTTTGGAGTGTGGGAGGAAACCGAAGATCTCGGAGAAAACCCACGCAGGTCACGGGGAGAAGGTGCAAACTCCGCGCAGACGGCGCCCGTAGTCGGGATGGAACCCGGGTCTCCGGCGCTGCATTCGCTGTAAGGCAGCAACTCTACCGCTGTGCCACCGTGCAGCCCATTTGTTTGTGGTGGTGGGATTTGTTTTACTTTGTACTGTATAATATTATTTTTGATAATTGATTAAAATTTTTAAAAATGCTGTCTCCCACTTCCCAGGTGAAGTGGACAGGCCTTTGTTTAATATTCCCTCTGACCGCGCGACGCTCCCTCCTGTTCTCCATCGGCCCGGGCGGCCGCCATTGGTGGAGCGGGAGCACGTGACCGCTGGCTGGGGCGAGGTCACGTGGGGCGCGGGGCGGTGACGTCACCCTTTGTCCCTTATTTAGGAGTGAGGAAGTTGGCAACCCTACTAATACGGGGACAAACTTCTTTGGGCGGCACGGTGGCGCAGCGGTAGAGATGCTGCCTTACAGCGAATGCAGCGCCGGAGACTCGGGTTCGATCCTGACTACGGGCACCGTCTGTACGGAGTTTGTACGTTCTCCCCGTGACCTGCGTGGGTTTTCTCCGAGATCTTCGGTCTCCTCCCACACTCCAAAGACGTGCAGGTTTGTAGGTCAATTGGCTTGGTAAATGTAAAAATTGTCCCTAGTGTGTGCAGGATAGTGTTAGTGTGCGGGGATCGCTGGGCGGCGCGGACTCGGTGGGCCGAAGGGCCTGTTTCCGCGCTGTATCTCTAAATC
This sequence comes from Rhinoraja longicauda, assembly GCF_053455715.1. NCBI lineage: Eukaryota > Metazoa > Chordata > Chondrichthyes > Rajiformes > Arhynchobatidae > Rhinoraja > Rhinoraja longicauda. Next base: position 5,862,972 of record NC_135993.1, read on the forward strand.
TAAAAAAAAAATCTAGACTAATTTAGCCCAAAATACGGGATCTCCCGGCTAATAAGGGACAGTTGGCAACCCTAGGGATAGCTGATACGAGGCACCAACTCTACCGCTGAGCCACCGTGCCAGCGGTTACTACACCGTGGGGAACAGCCAGCTGGGTGTGTATGGTGTTGACAAATACTAGATGCAACCACAATCTGCCTCGAACATATGAGCTAAGTGCAGCAACATGCACACATCTGCTTTTAAACAAGGGCTTTTAAACATTGTGTGTAACTTGATCAGTTTGTGGAAACACTTAGAACATCGCATGTTGGAGACTTTTTCTTCCTGCATTCCTCGATTATTTATTTTTTTCTTTCCCTTCTGCTCCGAGCTGCTGATTCGTTGCGCTTCTTCAAGTGGCAAAGGCTCTGGTCTGGGCTGAACCCTGACTATGGTCGCCAACTGTCCCGTATTAGCCGGGACATCCCGTATAATTGGGCTAAATTGGTTTGTCCCGTACGGGACGGCCCTTGTCCCTTATTAGGCTCGGGGGGGCGCTGTAGGCCCGGGGGACGCTCTAGGCCCAGACACCGCTCTAGGCCCGGACACCGCTCTAGGCCCGGACAGTGTAGGCTAACGGAGTGTGTTCGGGGAGCGGGGCCGAGTGTGTTTGCCGAACGGAGGTTGCGTAGCAACCCACCTCCCGGCCCGGGCGGCCGCCATTGGTGGAGCGGGAGCACATGGTCGCTGACTGGGTGATGTCACGTGGGGCGCGGGGCGGTGACGTCGCCTTGTCCCGTATTTGGGAGTGAGATAGTTGGCAACCCTAATTGAGACCCTTCCTCTGACTGATTGTAGTTGGGGGTGGTGGTGGGGAAAGTTGGAACTGATCTGCCTGCTGGGATCTCTGAAGGACACTGCACTTTTTGTTTGTATCAAGAATAATTTATTTAATTGCGGTACAAATATTAGTTACCAAACAAAACCGTGGTAACACCCACACCACCACAGTACAAAATCACCAAGTTATCTACAGGTTCTCCTCAACGTACGATGGGGCTACCTTCCGATAAACCCATCGCAATCCGAGAATATCGTACGTGGAAATGCATTTAACACACCTGATCACGTGGCCGGAAGTGAGCTGTGGCTTGCTGCCGTTGCCCAGCGTTTGCACCACCGTAAAGTCAAAATATCGTAAGTCGAAGCATCGTAGGTCGGGGAGCGTCTGTTATTTAACAAAGCTTTCCAAATAACTATAATACAATCCTTACTGAGGATTCACTCCACCTCTTTGCCGTGCCCAACGGTCCCGGAAATCCCCCATGGCACCCGTGGACAGCCGTAGTCCCCCTCAAGTACCACCCGGGCGCGGACGTATCCCCGGAAAAGGAGCATGGACACTGCACTCATTGCATGTTGCAGCTAACTACACTTTTGTATGTAGGATTGTTGCTGACTGCACAGTTGCATGTTTCTTCGTTGCGAACTGCACTGTTGAATGTTGCTTTTGTTACTAACTGCACTGTTGGATGTAGCAATGTTGCATGCTGCACAGTTGCATGTTTCGTCATTGCTAACTGCACTGCTGCATGTTGCTTTTGTTACTAACTGCACTGTTGGATGTAGCATTGTTGCATGCTGCATAGCTGCATGTTTTGTCGTTGCTAACTACACTGTTGCATGTTGCTTTTGTTACTAACTGCACTGTTGGATGTAGCATTGTTGCGTGCTGCACGGTTGCATGTTTCGTCGTTGCTAACTGCACTGTTGCATGTTCCTGTTGTTACTAACTGTACTGTTGGATGTAGCATTGTTGCATGCTGCACGGTTGCATGTTTCGTCGTTGCTAACTGCACTGTTGCATGTTGCTTTTGTCACTAACTGCACTGTTGGTTGTTGCATTGTTGAATGCTAAAAGCAAATGTGTGCATGTCGCTGCACTTTGCGCTGTTGCATGTTCCTTTTGCTACCAACTGCACTTTTGCAAGCGTGTTTCATTGCTTGTTCTGATGCTGCCTAATCCGCTGAGTAACTCCAGCACTTAGTGCCTTTTTTTTGTGAAGCAGCATCTGCAGTTCCTTGTGTGTAAAATATAAAATGCATTTGGACAGACACATGGATAGGAAAGGTTTTGAGGGATATGGGCCACATGGGACTAGCTCAACAAGATATGTGTTAGCAGAGGCAAGTCGGGCCAAAGGGCCTGTTTGTACTATGTTTTTTGACAAAAATCTTTGGCTAAGATCTTTGGCAACAGAGGTACAAGACAAATAGGATGCTGGCCTTTATTCCAAAGGCTGGGAAATGCATAAGGAATATATAAATAGTTTAAAGGTAGACAAAAAATTTGCTGGAGTAACTCAGCGGGCCAGGCAGCATCTCTGGAGAGAAGGAATGGGTGACGTTTCGGGTCGAGACCCTTCTTCAGACTTCAGTTTATACCAGCATCTGCAGTTTTTTTCCTACACATATAAATAGTTTGGTTCAGTTTAGAGATACAGTGTGGAAACAGGCCTTTCGGCCCACCGAGTCCGTGCCGACCAGCGATCCCCTCACGCGAGTACTAGCCTACACACTAGGGACAATTTACAAACTTTACCGAAGCCAATTAGCCTACACACCCGCACGTCTTCGGAGTGTGGGAGGAAACCGGAGCACCCGGGGAAAACCCACGCAGGTCACGGGGAGAACGTACAAACTCCGTACAGACAGCGCCCGTAGTCGGGATGGAACCCGGGTCTCTGGCGCTGTGAGGCAGCAACTCTACCGCTGCGCCACCGAGCCGCCCTATATATATAATGTATAATAAGAAACATATAATATATACGTATATCTTAGTAGGGAGGTCTATCTTCAACTCCCCAGGATCTTGGTGAGGTAACACCTGGATCGCTGCCCAATGTATTGAACTTTCGTACTTAAGGAAACACATGCTTGACTTGGAGGCTGTTTGAAGGAAGTTTATTTGGTTAATTCCAAGGATCAAGAGGTTGTTTAATGAGGAAAGGTTGGGCCTGTACTTGTTGTTTAGAAGAATGGGAAGTGATTTTTCTCGAAGCCGAGGATTTTGAAAGGGATTGACTGGAAAATGCAGGCTTATCCCTAGGGTTGCCAACTGTCCCATATTAGCCGGGACATCCCGTATTTTGGGCTAAATTAGTCTATCCCGTTCGGGACCGACCTTGTCCCGTGTTAGCAGGGTTGCCAACTTCATCACTCCCAAATAAGGGACAAAGGGTGACGTCACCGCCCCGCGCCCCACGTGACCTCACCCAGCCAGCGGCCACGTGCTCCCGCTCCACCAACAATGGCCAATGGATCATCTACAATCAGTACCCCGTGCCTGCCTTCTCCCCATATCCCTTGATTCCACTAGCCCCTAGAGCTCTATCTAACTCTCTTTTAAATTCATCCAGTGAATTGGCCTCCACTGCCCTCTGTAGCAGAGATTTCCACAAATTCACAACTCTCCGGGTGAAAAAGTTTCTTCTCGCCTCAGTTTTAAACGGCCTCCCCTTTATTCATAGACTGTGTGGCCCCTGGTTCTGGACTGCCCCAACATTGGGAACATTTTTCCTGCACCTAGCTTGTCTAGTCCCTTGATAACTGTATACGCCTCGACAAGATCCCCTCTCATCCTTCTAAACTCCAGTGAATACAAGCCCACAGTTTTTCCAATCCCTTCCGATGTAGGAAGGAACTGCAGATGGACACAAAATGCTGGAGTAACTCAGCGGGACAGGCAGCATCTCTGGAGAGAAGGAATGGGTGCTGTAGGACTGGATAGATTCCTTCTCTCCTGAGTGAGTGACTCCTGTGACGCTGAGTGACTCCAGCACTTTGTAGTCCATCTTCGGTGTAAAGCAGCACCTGCAGTTCCTTGTGTGGGAAGGAACTGCGGATGCCGGCTTAAACCTCGACCCCGAAACGTCACCCATTCCTTCTCTCCAGAAATGCTGTCCGAGCCGCCGAGTTACTCCGGCTTTTTGTGCCTGTCGCGCGGTTCTGGGAGGGGTATTCGACAGTGTGTAGGTCCAGGCAGCTGAAGGCACAGCTGTCGGCACTGAGCCCTGCAACACAAGGGCGGACGCAGAGCCCAGATTTAAATGGAAAATGTTTAATGCTCTAACACGCATCATGCAGCGTAATCTCTTCAAAGCACCAGGCATCGATCAGCTTTCCGAATCTGCTGATTATACAGCAGCTCTGCAGAGCCATTAACCCTTACCCTGCCAAACAGAGGAACATTGAAATCACAGAGATGACAAACATGGAAAATAGGTGCAGGAGTAGGCCTTTCGAGCCAGTACCGCCATTCAACGTGATCACGGCTGTTCATCAACAATCAGTACCCCGTTCCTGCCTTCTCCCCATATCCCTTAATTCCGTTAGCCCCAAGAGCTAAATCTAACTCTCTCTTGAAAACATCCAGTGAATTGGCCTCCACTGCCTTCTGTGGCAGAGAATTCCACAGATTCACAACTCTCTGGGTGAAAAGGTTTTTCCTCATCTCAGTCCTAAATGGCCGACCCCTTATTCTTAAACTGTGTGACCCCCGGTTCCAGACTCCCCCAACATCGGGAATATTTTTCCTGCATCTAGCCTGTCCGATCCCTTAAGACGTTTCTATAAGATCCCCTCTCATCCTTCTAATTTCCAGTGAATACAAGCCCAGTCGACCCATTCTTTCATCATATATCAGTCCCGCCATCCCGGGAATTAACCTGGTTAATCTTGACCATGCCTATGGAATACATAGCCACAGACCCTGTCTAAGAATTTCATTCTACCTTCACATTACATGTGACAATAAAGTATCAATCGTAGTTTAGTTTAGAGATACAGCGCGGAAACAAGCCCTTCGGCCCACCGAGTCCGCGCCGACCAGCGATCCCCGCACACTAACACTATCCTACACTAGTGACACTTTACATTTATACCAAGCCAATTAACCTACAAACCTGCACGTCTTTGGAGTGTGGGAGGATACAGGAGATCTCGGAGAAAACCCACGCAGGTCACGGGGAGAACGTACAAACTCCGTACAGATGGCGCCCGTAGTCGGGATGGAACCCGGGTCTCCGGCGCTGAAAGTGCTGTAAGGCAGCAACTCTACCGCTGCGCCACTGTGCCTCCCCGAATATTTTCTATACGATTAACCCTGGCCTCGCCAAGCAAGCAGAGTCTCTGGTCACACGCGCCAGTGGGGTGAGGTTGAGGGCGGCCGCCATTGGTGGAGCGGGAGCACGTGGCCGCTGGCTGGGTGAGGCCACGCGGGGCGGTGACGTCACTCTTTGTCCTGTATTTGGGAGTGAGGAAGTTGGCAACCCTACTAATCCGGGGACAAGGGCGGGGACAAGGGACAAACTAATTTAGCCCAAAAGGGCGGCACGGTGGCGCAGCGGTAGAGTTGCTGCCTTACAGCGAATGCAGCGCCGGAGACTCAGGTTCGATCCTGACTACGGGTGCCATCTGTACGGAGTTTGTACGTTCTCCCCGTGACCTGCGTGGGTTTTCTCCGAGATCTTTGGTTTCCTCCCACACTCCAAAGACGTACAGGTATGTAGGTTAATTGACTAGGTAAATGTAAAAATTGTCCCTAGTGGGTGTAGGATGGTGTTAATGTGCGGGGATCGCTGGGCGGCGCGGACTCGGTGGGCAAAAGGGCCTGTTTCCGCGCTGTATCTCTAAAAAAAATCTAAAAAAATACGGGACGTCCCAGCTAATACGGGACAGTTGGCGACCCTACGTGGGAACGTCCGGAGTTAACCCACACGGGTCACGGGGAGAGCGTGCGAGCTGTGCGAGGTCAGGATTGAGCCGGGGTCTCTGGTGCTGTGAGGCAGAGGCTTTACTGCTGGGCCACTGTGCCTGTTGGTGGATGGTATCGAGCAGAGTGGAGCGCCAGTGAGCTGGCATCTGCCATTGGGCCTCTTGTGGGCTCCACTCAGACGGTTATTCCATCTGGGCCGGATTCACCCTTTTGAAGGAAACTCTGACGTTGGCCTTGGAGATTGCCAAGGGCTAGTCTAGGACGTGTCCACATTCTTCCTTTCATAAAAAGACGTGAGCTTATTGGGAAACGACGCACTGTTGACGTATCTGTAAACTAAGAAAAATAATAAACTGAGCACAAGGAAGAAATGAAAATAAATCTAGAGAAAGGAAGAAAAGACAAATTGAAAGGAAGAACCAAAATGGAGTAACAGAACGGAGGGAAGCATAAAGGTCATAAGGTCATAAGTGATAGGAGCAGAATTAGGCCATTCGGCCCATCACGTCTACTCCGCCATTGAATCGTGGCTGATCTATCTCTCCCTCACAACCTCATTCGGGAGAAATCAATATTCATACCGTTAGGATTTATCTGCAAGGCTTCTCAAGAGTGCATAAGCGCAGAATTTGGCCGATCGAAACAAGTCCGCCATTCAATCGTGGCTGATCTATCTCTCCCTCTCAACACCATTCTCCTGCCTTCTCCCCATAACCTTTGATACCTTGACTAATTGAGATGCTGCCGACCGGGGGTCTCGACCTGAAACGTCACCTATTCCTTTTCTCCAGAGAGGCTGTCCGACCCGCTGAGTTACTCCAGCATTTTGTTTCGTTTAGTTTAGAGATACAGCGCGGGAACAGGCCCTTCGGCCCACCGGGTCCGTGCCGACCAATTATCCCCGCACACTAACACTACCCTACACACACACACACACACACACACACACACACACACACACACACACACACACACACGCACGCAAACACACAAACACACACACGCACGCACGCACGCACGCACGCACGCACGCGCACACACACACACACGCGCGCACACACACGCAAACACACAAACACACACACACACAAACACACACACGCACGCACGCACGCACTCACGCACGCACGCACGCGCACACACACACACACGCGCGCACACACACGCAAACACACAAACACACACACACACAAACACACACCCACACACACAACACATTTATACCAAGCCAATTAACCTCCAAACCTGTACGTCTTTGGAGTGTGGGAAGAAACCAAAGATCTCGGAGAAAACCCACGCAGGTCATGGGGAGAAGGTACAAACTCCGCACAGACAGCGCCCGTAGTCGGGATCGAACCCGGGTCTCTGGCGCTGTGAGGCAGCAACACTACCGCTGCGCCATCGTGCCGCCCTGTTTCGCTCTTCAATGCAGTCCCTTTAAGTACTGGGACCTTATCCCTTTAAAGACAGCATTGCCACTGCTCCTCAACACAATGGGCCCTTTCTCCGCAGATGTTCAACTCCTGCCTTGTTCCGAAGGCTTGCTTAGAATCCCTCGGGATTAGATCATCTCCCTCCGGAGGTCTCCAATTCTTCGGCAAATTCTCGCAAAGCTTTGGTCTCTGATTGTCGATTATCTTACCAGAGGAAATGGATTTTCCTAACTTACTATCAAAACCCTTCGCAATGTGTTAAACAAGAAGATATCAATAAACCAGTTAGTCGGCCGCAGAGATGGCTATCGTAATTTGATGTGGGGGGTAGTGTGAGGTAATGCTATGGGAGGGTGAGGATCGCCTGGAGTGGATGCAGGATGATTCGTGGGAAAGTGGGAAACGGAGAGGAACAGTGGGGATGTGGGAGTGCACGTACATGGGTCATCGACAGTGCTGGGACTCGGAGATAAGATGGAGTCTCCAGAGACTGCAGACAAGGGAGGTTTGTGAGAAGACACACTGCTGGAGGATAGACACAAAATGCTGGAGTAACTCAGCGGGACAGGCAGCATCTCTGGAGAGAAGGAATGGGTGACGTTTCGGGTCGAGACCCTTCTTCAGAAGGGTCTCGATCCGAAATATCACCCATTCCTTCTCTCCAGAGATGCTGCCTGTCCCGCTGAGTTACTCCAGCATTTTCGTGCCTTTCTTCGGTTTAAAGCAGCATCTGCAGTTCCTTCGTCCACCAACTGCTGGAGGAATCAGAATCAAACTAGTACCAGTGAGCGGCACGGTGGCGCAGCGGTAGAGTTGCTGCCTCACAGCGCCAGAGACCCGGATTTGATCCTGACTACGGGTGCTGTCTGTACAGAGTTTGTACATTCTCCCGTGACCTGCGTGGGTTTTCTCCGGGTGCTCCGGTTTCCTCCCACACTCCAAAGACGTGCAGGTTTATAGGTTAATTGGCTTTGGTAAAAATTGTAAATTGTCCCTGTAGGATAGTGTTTGTGTACGGGGTGATCTGGAGAAAATCTACACGGTCACAGGAAGAACGTGCAAACTCTATGCAGGCAGCACCAGTGGTCAGGATCGAACTTTTTTCTCTAGCGCTGTGAGGCAGCAACTCTACCGCAGCGCCACCGTGCTGGCCCGGTTCGGAGTTTCTGAGTCCCAGATGGAGTAAATGCTACCATTTGGGGCACATGAGCGTACAGTGTATCCCTTCTGAATCTGCAGGTGACACAAAGTCTGGCAGCACAATGAATCACAAAGAGGACCATCATATATTTTTAGATAGACAAGCTGGTGAAATGGGCAGAGAGGTAGCAGGTGGTGTTTAATGCTCAAAAATGTGGTGTCTTTTTGTGGGAAATTTAGTTTATAGACAATAGACAACAGGTGCAGGAGTAGGCCATTCGGCCCTTCGAGCCAGCACCGCCATTCAATGTGATCATGGCTGATCATTCTCAATCAGTACCCCGTTCCTGCCCTCTCCCCATACCCCCTGACTCCGCTATCCTTAAGAGCTCTATCTAGCTCTCTCTTGAATGCATTCAGAGAACTGGCCTCCACTGCCTTCTGAGGCAGAGAATTCCACAGAAAAAGTTTTTCCTCATCTCCGTTCTAAATGGCCTACCCCTTATTCTTAAACTGTGGCCCCTGGTTCTGGACTCCCCCAACATTGGGAACATGTTTCCTGCCTCTAACGTGTCTAACCCCTTAATAATCTTGTATGTTTCGATAAGATCCCCTCTCATCCTTCTAAATTCCAGTGTATACAGAGCATGGAAACAGGCCATTCGGCCCACTGAGTCCGCACTGACAAACTATCACCCATTTACACTATCTTATAGAGACGTATAAAATTATAAAAGGACTGGACAAGCTAGCTGCAGGAAAAATGTTCCCAATGTTGGGCAAGTCCAGAACCAGGGGCCACACAGTTTAAGAATAAAGGGGAGGCCATTTAAAACTGAGGTGAGAAGAAACTTTTTCACCCAGGCAGTTGTGAATTTGTGGGATTCTGCCACAGAAGGTAGTGGAGGCCAATTCACTGGATGAATTTAAAAGAGAGTTAGATAGAGCTCTAGGGGCTAGTGGAATCAATGGATATGGGGAGAAGGCAGGCACGGGTTACTGATTGTAGATGATCAGCCATGATCACAATGAATGGCGGTGCTGGCTCAAATGGCCTCCTCCTGCACCTATTTTCTATGTTTCTTAGTTATCCCAATTTTTCATCCTACACACTGGGGAGAAATTTCAGAAGCCAATTAACCTACAAACCTGTACGTCTTTGGAGTGTGGGAGGAAACCAGAGCACCTGGAGAAAACCCACGCAGGTCACGTGGAGAACGTACAAACTCTGTACAGACAGTGCCCGTGGTCAGGATCAACCTAAGTCTCTGGCGCTGTGAGGCAGCAACTCTACCGCCGCGCCAGAATTGCTTGGAATATTTGTAAAGCGCATTGTCTCTTTCTCCGTGAGATTGGGTAGGGAGGTAGGGAGCTACGTAGCTTGGATGCAGATATTCTTTGATGCCAATTCACGGTTGAATGGAATTTGGCTTCGTAGGGAGTAGAAATCCCTGTGCAATCACAGAGGATTTACATTTGAAAGAATCTATTTAAAAGCATTATGAAAGCACTTCTCACACACAATGCAGTCATATTATCGGTATTGTACGGTATTATAGTATAGATTTTAGTTTAGATTGTTTCGTTTGGTTTAGGGATACAGGCCTACTGTGTCCACGCCGACCAGCGATTCCACACTAGTCTATCACACACACACACGCACACGCACACGCGCACACACACGACAATTTACAATTTCTTACCAAAGCCGATTAACCTACAAACCTGTACGTCTTTGGAGTGTGGGAGGAAACCGGAGCACCCGAAGAAAACCCACGCAGTTCACCGGGAGAACGTACAAACTCTACACAGGATGTGGAACCATCAACTAGAGAGCAGGCCTAAATTACTATCTACCTCATTGGTGACCCTAGGAATATGTTTGAGCGGACTTTATTCTGCACGAAACATTATTCACATTATTCCCTTTATCATGAATCTGTACACTGTGGATGACTCGATTGTAATCGTGTATTGTCTTTCCGCTGATTGGTTAGCACGCAACAAAAGCTTTTCACTGTACCTCGATACACGTGACAATAAGGTTGCCAACTTCCTCACTCCCAAATACGGGACAAGGTGGCGTCACCGCCCCGCGCCACACATGACCTCACCCAGCCAGCGGCCACGTGCTCCCGCTCCACCAATGGCGGCCGCCCGGGCCGGGAGGCGGGTCGCTATGCAACTTCCGTTAGGCGAACACACTCCGTTAGCCGACACTGTCCAGGCCGACAGCGCCCCGCGGGCCTAATGCGGGACAAGGGGGGTCCCGTACGGGACAAACCAATTTAGCTCAAATTACGGGGTGTCCCGGCTAATACGGGACAGTTGGCAACCCTGGCTGCCACTTTCTGTGTTTCCTAGCTTCTTGTGGTGTTCAGAGCCCAGTAATGTAACCAATGTCTCATCTCAGCCCGGTTTGCCACAAACCACACTGTGGTTTTGAAGCCCAGCAGTACACAGTCATTAACCCATTGATGTGGTGTCGGCTAAATAGGACCAAACGATAGAGCCGCTGCCTCACAGCACCAGAGACCCGGGTTCGATCCAGACTACGGGTGCTGTCTGCACAGAGTTTGCACGTTCTCCCTGTGCTGCGTGGGTTTTCACCGGGTGCTCCGGTTTCCTCCTACATCCCAAAAACGTGCAGGTTTGTAGGTTAATTGGCCCCTGGAAATTATCCCAGTGTGTGGGACAGAACTAGTATATCATGTGATCGCTGGTCGGCGCCGACTCGGTTGGCCGGGCGGCCGCCATTGGTGGAGCGGGAGCACGTGGCCGCTGGCTGGGTGAGGTCGTGTGGGGCAGTGACGTCACCTTGTCCCGTATTTGGGAGTGAGGAAGTTGGCAACCCTAGCCGAAGGGCCTGTTTCCACGATGTATAACTCTATCTTGGTCAGCATGGATGGGTTGGGCCGAAGGGCCTGCTTCTGTGCTGTGTGACTCAATGACTCCATGTTAGAATCCCCGAGCTCAGCGTTTTCAGGAGCATGAATGGGTGAACTTTCTTTCTCTGCCGAATGCCCAGAATGAATGAATGCTCAGTCGTAGTGGGGAGGCCATTTTAATTAATTTTCAGGGCTTAATTTTCTTAAGAATGCAACAGGCCCGAGCACTCAGACACAGACCCAGTTAGGGGGTTTTGAGCGTGGTTGGTGTGGTTGCCATCGGCAACGATCGAGGCCTGCACTGAGCCGTTGCTGGGGTTACGGATCTGAATAATCGTGAAGCCAAAGAAAATGTCTGAGTTATTTGTCCCAAAGGAAGGCTCAGAGGCCGCAGCCAGTGGTAAGGTCAAAGGCCAAGAGCCGGGCAGGGGCAAGGCCAAGGCGGGGAGATCAAAGGTCAAGACAAGGGGGGGTCAAGGGACGAAGAAAGGTCAAACCAAGGAGAGATCAAAGATCAAGTCAAGGTGAGATATAAGTGATAGGTGCTGAATTAAGCCATTTGGCCCATCAAGTCTACTCCGCCATTCAATCATGGCTGATCTATCTCTCCCTCCTAACCCCATTCTCCTGCCTTCTCCCCATAACCCCTGACACCCGTTCTAATCAATAATCTATCTATCTCTGCCTTAAAATCATCCATTGACTTGGCCTCCACAGCCTTCTGTGGCAAAGAATTCCACAGATTCACCACCCTCTGACTAAAGACATTCCTTCTCATCTCCTTCCTAAAGGAACGTCCTTTAATTCTGAGGCTGTGACCTCTGGTCGATTCAAGGGGAAATAGATCAAAGTTCAAATCAAGGGGGGGGTCAAGGGGAGATCAGAGGTCAGGTCAAGGGGAGATCAAAGGTCATCAAGGGAAGATCAAAGGTTCTCAAGGGAGATCAAAGGTCACATCAAGAGCTAAGCCAAGGAAAGGAACAAATCAGGAAAAGCAGCAAAGGCCAAGGGAGGGAAGATTGGAAGGCCAGCAGCTTGCACACCATACCCTCAGGCATTTACATCACATTTGATTTAATCGCATCTGTAACTTGGCATTTTATATGAGGCTTTTCTGGAAACCCTTGCATTCCAGGATTAACAAGTGGATAGGGTTGCCAACTGTCCCGTGTTAGCCGGGACATCCCGTAATTTGGGCTAAATTAGTCTGTCCCGTATGGGACCGCCCTTGTCCCGTATTAGTAGGGTTGCCAACTTTCTCACTCCCAAGTAAAGGACAAAGGGTGACGTCACCGCCCCGCGCCCCACGTGACCTCACCCAGCCAGTGGCCACGGGCTCCCACTCCACCAATGTGTGTGGGTGTGTGTGTGTGTATATATATATATATATATATATATATATATATATATATATGTATATATATATATATATATGTGTGGGTGTGTGTGTGCGTGTATATGTATATATATATATATATATATATATATATATATATATATGTGTGTGGGTGTGTGTGTATATATATGTGTATGTGTGGGTGTATATATATATATATGTGTGTGGGTGTGTGTGTGTGTGTATATGTATATATATACATATATATATATATATATGTGTGTGGGTGTGGGTGTATATATATGTGTGTGGGTGTATATATATATGTGTGTGTGTATGTGTATATATATATTGTGTGTGTATATATCTATGTGTGTGTGCGGATGTATGTATATATATATGTGTGTGTATATATATATATGTGTGTGTGTGTGTATATATATATATATATATGTGTGTGTGTGTGTGGGTGTATGTGTATATATGTGTGTGTGTGTGTGTGTGTGCGGGTGTGTGTGTGTATATAAATATGTATGTGTGTGTGTACACATATTTATATACACACAAAAAAATGAACAATAATAGTGCAAGGAACTGCAGGTGCTGGTCCAAACCGAAGATAGACACAAAATGCTCATATCTTTCATTCGTTTGTTCTATATCTCCCTACATCGCCGTCTGTATCTCTCATTTCCCTCTCCCCTGACTCTAGTCCGAAGAAGGGTCTCGACTCGAAACATCACCCATTCTTTCTGTCCAGAGATGTTGCCTAACCCGCTGAGTTACTTTAATTCCCCTTCCCGTTCCCACACTGACCTTTCTGTCAGTGGGCCTCCTCCATTGTCAGAGTGAGGCCCAGCGCATATTGGAGGAACAGCACCTCATATTTCGCTTGGGCAGCTTACAACCCAGTGGCAAGTGTTTTGATTTCTCTAACTTCAAGTAACCCTTGCTTTCCCTCTCTCTCTGTCCCTCCCCCATCCTAGTTCTCCGACTAATTTTAATGTCCTCCTGATTACATTTTACTGATTGGGTGCCTCGTTGTCACCTTCCCCTCAGCTAACAATGTTCCATTCTACATTCTACATCTCCTTGATCATCGTCCCCTTTGATCTGTGTTTCTGTGTGCGATATAATACGATAGGAGAGAACTTTATTCACCCATTTCCCTCCAGGGATGAATAAAGTTCTATCGTATCATATTGCATGTCTTTAGATTCTCTCTCCCATGACTCTCAGTCTGACGAGGCGTTTATTGGCTTGGTATAAATATAAAAGCAGTCCCTGGTGTAAGATAGAGTTGG